>NW_025973647.1:0-8939 GCF_021869965.1 Rhincodon typus
ATCTCCTCCCTAACTCCCCACCTACACTCACCTTTACTGGCTCCATCCCCGCCTCTTTGACCTGTCTGTCTCCTCTCCACCTATCTTCTCCTCTATCCATCTTCTATCCGCCTCCCCCTCTCTCCCTATTTATTTCAGAATCCCCTTCCCCTCCCCCATTTCTGAAGAAGTGTCTCGGCCCGAAACGTCAACCTTCCTGCTCCTCTGATGCTGCTTGGCCTGCTGTGTTCATCCAGCTCTACATCTTGTTACCTAAGATAGCAATGTATTCAGGCTCAGATACTGAGGCTAACAAACTGAGTGAATCGTAATGAATCAATTGCACTCAATGTGATGTGTAATGTGCTTGAAATATCAATTTCCCCAATATCAGGTTTTCAAATTCAGATTGACTTTTGCAATATATTTGCAAATGATCTCACTGTAACTGATGCAGACAGTCTCAGTGTCCTTGCTGCAAGGACCTGCTAATGACCTTGTGATGCAAAATAGCTGCATTCTGAAACTGAGATAACAAGTTGTAGAGCTGGATGAACACAGCAGGCCAAGCAGCATCAGAGGAGCCTAAAGGCTGACATTTCAGGCCTAGACCCTTCTTCCGAAATTCTCCAGCATCTGCAGTTCCTACTACTTCTGAAACTGAGTTCTCTGAAAAAGATGCAAATCACTCACAATTGAAATGTTCTATCTGGAGGTCGGCTAATGAATATCAGAGATACTCAGTGATTCTGCTCAAGCAGAGCTACACACCTTTTAAGCAGAGTAAGGATCAGTTTTTGATTCTGGAGAGATCATTACATGGTGAAGAACTGAGTAACGTTCATCCATGTTCCTAGGACATTGCAAAAATCAAAGCAAAGAGCTGGAAGAATCATTCATCATTATCAAAAGGTGGAGCAGAGGAGAATGTCTTTATCTGAATTCTTACAGAGTCACCAGCCCCGTCCAGTGAATATAGTGAGTATTTTATTAAAACATGACTTTAAGCTCATATAATCCTGAGAGGTGCTGATCGTTTGGGAATTTTGACTGTTGTGAATTTTTAAAGTCTCTCTCTATGCGGGCTTCAGATTACCAATAAATTGAGAACATCATTGCACTTCTGCAGTGGGTTAAGATCATTGCTCAACTTATTGCTTAAGTTTTAGTTTGAGAAAACCTAATTTCGAATCAGCCATTTCCACTCATTCCTCCAGGCTGCCACCAGTGAACATGTGGGTGGAAGTGACGAGAATATGGAGCGAGGGAGCTGGTCCTCGAAAACTGACTGCTTGCTGTCAGTGATCGGTTATGCTGTGGGTCTGGGCAATGTCTGGAGATTCCCTTACCTGGCTTACAGAAATGGAGGAGGTACTGTCGTGAAATGTAACCTGCAGAGGCAAGGCAGAAATAAAGGGCACATTTCATTGATTTATAAAGAATATTAAATTCAATGAACCAAGTATCATTTTTTTTATGTGTAAATGAACCAGCAGTGAACATTTTCAACATAAAAGTTTAAAAATTGATTACCAAAACTTTCAACTCACTGTGTCATACAGAATGACAGCATTAACAGAGGTCCTTTTGCTCATTGTGTATCAATGGCAGTCAACAAACATTTATTGACTGTAATCACATTTATCAGCACTTGGCCAATGCCTTGCATGCTATTACATTTCAAGTGTTAATCTAAATTCCTCTTAAATGTTGCGATCGTTCTGCCTCTACCACCCATGCAGGGAATGGGTTAGAGGCACCCACTGCTCTCTTGGCGATTTTTTGTTCCCTTGAGTTCGTTCTAACCAAATGCTCTTTACCTTAAGTTTTTGCCCCCTTGGTTATGTTTATAGACTCCTGCACAAAGGGAAATCATTTCTGTTTTCCACCCTATCCATGACCCTTGTAATTTTGCAGACTTCAGTCAGGTCCCCGCATAGCATTCTCTGCTCTGAGGAAGACAACACCAGCTTATCTCGTCTCTCTTCATAACTGAAACACTCCAGCCTGGGCAATATTGTGTTGTTGAATTGTTTCTGATTTTTTGTTCGATTACATTTCTCCGAGAATGTAATATGTACAGATTGCAAAGTACTAGAGTTGTAATTAGATGGAGCCACACTGTAAGAATGATTCCAGGAGAAATAAAACCAATGGTAAGAGTTAGTAAGCAGCTACAATTTAGTTTCAGGGTGTTGAACAAGTCCTGCAGAACTGAAAAAATGAGAAGGTCTCTGACTGTGTGTGTTGAGAGGTGGCATGGAACACTTGAAGTAGCCTCCAAACATTCACACTTTAGTGCTGCTGTGGCAGTGTGGCTTGAAAGGCACACAAACAGTATTTGCTCAGTACAACTGAGTAAGATTAGAACTCAGCAATCCCAGAACATAGCGAACTTGATGAAACTAAATGTGAGTGAAAAGCCGGGGCTGTTGCAGAGAATAAGTTTTGGAGTGCAGTTTCAGAGTCAAGTGGTGGACAGGAAGAAATGTTTCCCCTTGATGGAGGGATCATTGACCAGGGGACATGAGATTTAAGGTAAAGGGCAGGAGTTTTAGATGAGGTGTAAGGAAAACCTTTTTCACCCAGAGGATAATGGGAACTGGAATTCACTGCCTGTGAGGGTAGTACAGGCAGAAACGACCATAACATTTAAGAAGTATTTAGACATGAATTTGTGTTATCAAGGCATATAAGGCTATGGGCCAAGTAGTGGAAAATGGGATTTGAATAGTTAGATGTTTGCTTTTGACCAACGCAGATACAATGAGCTGGAGGACCTTTCTCTGTGTTGTAGGTATTGCTGACTCTATGATAGCAAGGCAGTTGGTTGAAACAGGAATAGATGCTGAGGTACTTTATGACAAATGCCTTCTGAGAGGGAGTTTTAAGATTAGACCATGAAAAGTGAAGGTTTGTAATCATGAAAGTGTGAAGTTAAATGAGATTTGATAACCCATCATTTCATTAACATCTGAGGGAGTTGCTGAGAAAGCCATACTGTTTGTCCTGATCACATTAGCTATTTGATAAATGATATGGTGTGTTCAATCATAGAGCACTACCCATGTTTATCATATGTTAATTCTGTGTGTTCGAAATAAGTTCTACATGCGTTGTAAATAGTATAATTCTTCTAACTTGTAAAGTATTGTTGCTTGTTCAAAAAGATGAAACCTTGTGGCATTCTTCTCTTAGTTTGTTCTCTGGATCTCATGTTTTGTCTACTATGAAGGTTAGTGGGCTTTAACTAGCTCATAACATCATTTGGTGATCTTGTCCGAATCATAATATTAAATTTAGTTGTCTGGTCTAGGATCAGATAATGCAAGTGCTGGAACATTCTGAGGCTGGTTAAGGTTTTTACAGGGAATTTTGTCGTTTGTATTGAAAAGCTAGGATAGCTTTATCGATTGCTATGACTTTTCAGGAGAGGATGGGTCTATCCCCAAGTGATTTTGCAAATATTTACCAGCTTAGTGGGAAGTTTGAAGTTTGAATTAAAAGGCAGGGACTAAGAAAGCAAATATGGTTGTGGAATTACCACAACATCTGGGATTGAAAAACTGAGTGTAATGCAAGTTTGAAGCAGCTTGAAATGGATAGAATTCTACTGCAGAGGAAGCAGCTTGAGATAGAAAGAGAAAGGAAAATGTTTGAACTTGATCTCCAATGACAGTAAGAAATTAGGAAGCATAAACTGCTGAAAGAAAACAAGTCAGCCTAGTAGATTGGATGAGGAGGTAAATCCCATGTCACAGATTTAACCAAAATATTGCTTTTGTTCTTAAAATGATGGAAAAAGCAGTAGAGAATAGTTTTCTCTCCTGTGAAAAAGTTGCTAAATATTTGAAGTGGCCAAAGGACTCACAGACTTGAGTGCTCTGTGTGTCATGTCTGGCAAAGCATTAGATGTTTGTTTTCATCATTCAGTTGCACAATCCTCAGATTCTGAGGCGTTAAAACCTGCGACAGTTAACGCAAACCTGCGATAGTTAACTTTATGATTTTGTTCTTGAAACTTACTGCCTAAGGTTTAGGGGAGTAAAGGTAAAATCCAGTCAGACATTTATTAGACTCACAAGGGACAAAAAAAAAATTATGGGATCATTGGTTTTGTTTACTGAAGTTAAAACAAACCTTTGAGAACATGGGGGAAATTACAGTGTGGAAGAATGCAGGAGTGGCGTTTTGTAACAATTAAGTTTAACCAGATGAGTGCCAAAAGTGTAAAGTTAAAAAGACAACAGCTCTGGAAGATGCATACAATAATCCTCAAAGACAGCTGAGTATTAGTAAGCGGTCATGTGGAAACTGTACGGTAGCTGGAGTAACAGACTAGCTTTAGGGAGAAAACTGAAGCTGTTTGGCTAATCGTAAAAAGTTAATATGGGAAATAGGAGCAGTGTAATGAAACCAGTACATTTTCACTGCCATAAGACAGGATGTGTGAAACCATTTATTGGAAGCACAATGGTAAACAAATGGGAACATTTCAAGAGTCTTCCAAAAAGACAGCATCATTAAAGCTGATGGATGTTAAAAGTGTGGCACGAATTTACACAGGGAACAGTGCATTTGAAAGCAAAGCTTGAAAATAAAACACCTGCATCTGAAGTTTTCAGCTTGTCCTAAGGTTACATGACTTTGAATAACCAAGAATCAAGCACCATGCACGGTTTCACTTTTAACTTTATCATTGCACAGCCAAATAAAACCACCTGGTTCATTCGCTAGAACACAACGGTGTCCAAACTTGCATCTTCCCAGTTTATATTTCAAAATAAAGTGGTCTTTACAAACTTTCTTCACAACATTTACTGAATCAAAATGTATTAATACGGGTTGTTGATAGGAGGTGTGTGCCATTTCTATTGCATCATGTCATGTTTAAAATGCGCTCTGATAAACAGGCCTTGCGTAGTTAGGATAGTTCCTAAATTGCTTATTCAAAATAAAACAAACAACTAAGGATGCTGGAAATCTGAAAAAAGGGCAGAAATTTCTGGAGAAATTCAGCAGGTCTGACAGCATCTGTGGAGAGAAAAAGCAGAGTTAACATTTCAGTCCAGTGACCCTTCTTCAGAACTAACTGATGGTAGTTAGTAAAAGGTGCTATATATGCTGAAGGGGTGGAGGTGGAGAGAGAGAGAGTGCGTGAAGGTATGCGATAGGTATAGATGGAGTCCTGGGGGAGGGAAAGTCAGTTAGGCAGACAACGGGATGGATAATGATAAGCCAGGGAGAAAGAAAAGCTGATTATATGAACCATTAGTAGGGGAAAACGGGTGTGTTGCACTGAAAACAACCCATGTCATGACAGGGCTTGGGGTGTGGAGGACCTGTATGAAGAGAGACTGGATCAGTCAGGACTGTATTCAATGGCGTTTGGAAGAACGTGGGGGGACCGCATAGGAACTTATAAAATTCTAACAGTGACACCGGGTGGATGCAGGAAGGGTGTTCCAATGACTCAGGAGTCTGGAGCTTGGGGCCACAGTCTAAAGACATGAGGTAGGCCATTTAGGACTGAGATGTAGAGAAATTTCTTCACTAAGACAATCATCAGCCTGTGGAATCCTCCGCCACAGAAAGTAGTTGAGGCCAAAACATTGAATGTTTCAAGAAGGTGTTAGATATAGTTCTTAGGGCAAACGGCATCAAAAGATTTGGGGAGAAAACAGGAACAGGGCACTGAGTAGAATGATCAGCAATGATCATATTGAATGGTGGAGCAGGCTCAAAGGGCTGAATGGCCTACTCCTGTTCCTATTTTCTAAGTTTCTATGCAATGCAAATTAAGGCCCGAAATGATCATTATAATTGTTTTGCTTTGTATTCAGATGCTGATTAAAATTGTAATCTGTAATCTTACTGCTAAGTTAATGACAACAATTAGTTTCTGTGTTAATACAAAATTAACTGTTGGATTGTTTAACATCTACTGCAAAACTGCTTGAATAAGCCTGGACACTACACACATCCAATCTATTTCAGTTTCCATTTCCCCTATTTTTCAGCGGTGTTCCTCATTCCCTACACTCTCATGCTGGCACTCATTGGGATGCCAATGTTTTTTTTGGAAACTTCCTTTGGACAGTTTGCCAGCCTTGGGTCTGTTGCAGCATGGAAGGCTGTGTTAATATTACAAGGTTAGTGTTTATTAAATGAGGAATAATCTTCAATTCATATTAATATATCTGTTATAGTTTCTTCAGCCTTGCTGAAGTGCTGTTTGTTGTTTGATGTACTGCACACTTTCCAAAGACTGGCATTTATTTTGGTTTTATGTTAGGTTTTTCAGAAAGGCTTGTTGATTTATTGAGAGTGTGTTAGTTTCAACTGTATTTTATAGTTTGACACATTATGGAAAGGAATTGAAGAACTCAGAGAAATATTTTGCATTGGTATAAAGTGAAAGTGGGAATGTAGACTTTCCATGTGGGGTATTTGTAGTAAAGTAAGGTCGAAACAGTTGTGGAAAACAGCAACAAGGTTTGTGAACTGAACTATATACAAAGGATGGTAAGAGAGAACATCTTACCTGATGCATTACAGAAGCAGGCTCTAGTTGCACATGACCTAATGTTGTGTAAGAGCTTCCTCTGTACATGCTTGGTAGCTATTCCTACAATAAAGGTACAATTAACCACTTGTTCTATCTCTCTCCCCTAGACTTTATCCCAAAGGACTATATACACTACTTACAGAATTGTACACCTCCCTGTTTCCATCATTTCTGTGATTTACAAGGGCAGCCTGAGAGGTGTTTTCACCTTGAACATTTACAGAATTTCGATGGAGGTTACGTCAGTCCATTTCGAAGCATTCACTTCTCTGAGAGTTCGCAGTTCTTGTCTCAGCTGCGATGGGCTTTGTTGGTTCAATACTCTGCTATGTATCAGAACATTTCAACCATTCCACTATCAGCTTCACCTTTAGCAAAATGAAAGTGTGGCTGTTTCTTCACTTGCATATTTATGCAGAGAGGGTAGGACCTCAACTGTTAGAGCTGTGCCTGCACTGTGCTCTAATGTTGCTGGTCTTTAAGAAACACTTGGCATTCTTTCTCAAATGTGAGCAGATTATGAGCCCTGTGTCACTGGTTGAAGATTAGAGCTTAGTCTGTCCTCTAGCATTCTCCTTCTGTTTTACCTGTTCATGGTTGTAAGTATTGATTCTGGGCATTAGAGGCTGGGAAAAGGAGGTAGGTTTGCCTCACGACCTTCTGCCTATCTAGTATGGGTCTAAGCTGCTTTGTAGAGATGTGGACCAGGAACTAGGGGGAGAACCGGATGAAAATAATCAGTCTTTCTGAGGAGGTTTTTATGGTTATTATCCTTTTCCCTGTTTCACAGCTGGCTTTTGATGTGGTCAATTCCAGACGAGATTGCAAAGCGTTGGAAAAATCCATCATCAATTTGAGGCTCATTGTTGGATTTGGGATCTGGGGTTACATGCACGGAAAACTTCCAGATTGAGCTTCTAGATCTTGATCCCATGGGGAATAATAGTTGGTCTGAATGAGAGAAACCTAACCTTTCAACTCAAAGAGATCAGTGTCAAGGTATTCCCATGGTTTAGCTGGAAAGGCAGAGAGCAGAAAAGGTTTTTTTCTGTCCCTATCTAAGAGTAGCACAGGTGGTGCAGTTGGATGTTACATCCTTGAGAGAATGAGAAATATCTGGTCACCTACCTGGACAATTGCTGTGCCCTGGTCTGGCATTTTGAAATACCTAGATGTTCTCTGATGAATCTTCTAGAGGACATCCTGGCAGACAACTTGTGTAGCCAATACATGCTCAACGTAGACCACAAGCAATTAATAACACTGATGTTTCAACAACAGTTATTTACAGACATGCAGCTTAGGAGAAGGAGTAGGCCATTTGGTTCTTTGATCCTGTTTCATCATCCAATACAATCGCAATTGACCTAGCTGTGTGTGCTCTTGGGTTCCATGAGGCATGTGATGCTGCCACCATACAGCGAGGTAAGGTTTACATTCATGTGAATGAGCAACAATAAGGTTTGTTGAAAATAACTATGTACAGAGGATATGAGAGGACGTATAAACTGCAGCCAATGAGAGATAGGTTTCAGTTCCATGTGACCTGATGTCACTATGACATTTCTCCTTTTGCTCATGCTCAGTAACTACTCCTAGAATAAAGGTATAATTAACTATTACTGCCATGTTAATAATGAAAAACTAATATAAATGTAAGAGTTTTAAGAGAATGAATTCTAGCTTGATGGCTGCACCAAATTAAGTAAAAGAGATCAAGCTGTGGATGACTGCTGACCCAGAGACAAGAAGAAATGATAGCGGATGAGTTTGGGCCATTGTCTGAAAGATATGATGGAGTAATTTGCTACTGTCAGGCTGTTATTTGAATGGTCTGGGGAATAATTCTCTCAATTTTGGCACGAGTCCCCAGGTATTGCCAAACACATACCTCCCGAGCAATGATGCAGGCCTTTGGAATATGAGTTCTACTGCAGCCACGAAAAAGAATTTATTGTGACATAAAGGTTCTGTGTAAGATGCTGTCCTTTATTCTATTTTCAGGTGTGGGGATCAGTGTGGTACTTCTGACAGCAATTGCTGATGCTTCCCACTCCTGTATCATCGGCCACAGTCTGTACTACCTGTTTGCTTCCTTCCAATCAGCCCTGCCATGGGCAGACTGCTTCAGTTGGTGGGGAGCAGATGAAACTTGCAGCAGGACTCCTAAAGGTACAGTGCTCACTTCGATTGGGGAAAGTATAGGAACCAATTGTTGATTGTTCGTTCTGTCAGTCTGATTGAGGGGGAGAAATGGACAATAGTTTCAATGACCAGGACAACAAGGTGCAGGGGTGGATGAACACAGCAGGCCAAGCAGCATCATAGGAGCAGAGAGGCTGACGTTTCGGGCCTAGACCCTTCATCAGAAAAGGGGGAGGGGAAGGGGGTT
>NW_025973648.1:0-8939 GCF_021869965.1 Rhincodon typus
CACCCACACTGGACAGATCCAAAACTGCTGCATCACCTCCGTACACCAACACTGGACAGATCCAAAACTGCCGCATCACCTCCGTACACGCACACTGGACAGATCCAAAACTGTTGCATCACCTCTGTACACCCACACTGAACAGATCCAAAACTGCTGCATCACCTCTGTACACCCACACTGAACAGATCCAAAACTGCCGCATCACCTCTGTACACCCACACTGGACAGATCCAAAACTGCTGCATCACCTCTGTACACCCACACCAGACAGACTTCCACACCAGGATGGTCATTGACATTCACCGGAGCTCTTTTCTCTAGAATTCAGCAAAGCAAGGGGAGGTCCGATAGAGGTCTTTAAGATTACCAAATAAATTAGATGTGGAGAAGATGATTCCATTTCCAGGTGGAAACCAGAACTGTTTACATCGAGTGGTGAAAGTATGTAGCTCACGACTAAAGGAATCCTCATAAACAACTGTGTAGGTACACCCAAGCTAAATAAGCTGGAGAATTTGGCAAAACTACATAACGTAAAGAGTTGTGGTTACCTGGACCAGTGAAAAAGGGGACAGGTCAAAAATCTACTTACTTTGGAAGAATCAACATGAAGAGGCAACTGACTTTTAAAATGGTGCTATTTTGAGGGGGAGGTGGAAGACTACTTGGATCTGGGTACAACTGCACAAATTTTTGAAAGTGATAAACAAGTTGAAAAGGTGGTTTAAAAAGCATACAGCATAACTGGCTTTATAAATAGAAGACAGTCACTCAAATTTGTGAATAGCTGATCAGGTTTCAAGTGAAGGACTGTCTGAAATTCTGGGAACCACACCTTATGAATCGGAATCACAGGAGTGTTACTGGGCAGAAGGAGGCCATTTTGCCTGTACGGGCATGATGAATTTCATGGCCATCATGCCTGCACAGGCTCATTAAACCAGCACAATTACCCAGGGCCAATCTCCTGCTTTTCCCCCAAACCCTTGCGCATTATTTTTATCCAAATAATCATCCAATGCCCTTCTGATTGCCTCAATTGAATCAGCCACACTACAATTCGAGTGCATTCCATAACCTAACTACTCACTGCATGAAAATGATTTTTCTCACTTCAACCTTGTGTTTTTTTCTTGCTGATCACTTTAAAAAATGTATTCCTTCTTGATCTTGTTTCTTTTATGAGCAGGACATTCTATTCAGCCTGCTCGTGACTTTGAAAATCTCTATCAGATCTCCCCTTAACCTTCTTTTCCCTAAGGAGAACAGTTCCCAACTTCTCCAACCTATGCACATAACTGAAGTTTCTCATTCCTGGAACCGTTCGCTTCTTCACTCACTTTCTAATGCATTCACATCCTTCCTATCATGTGGCACCCAGAACTGTACACAATACTTGAGCTAAGGTCTAAACAAGTGTCTTAGACAAAAGTTCAACATTACCACCTTGCTCTTGCAGTCTGTGGCCCTATTAATAAAGCTGAGAACACTGTTTCACTTCCTGATCTTCCTGCCTGTCCTGTCATTTCAATGATCTGTGCACATATACACCCAGGTCCCTCTGCTCCTGCAGCCCCTTAGAATTATGCCCCCAATTTGTATTGTCTGTCTAAGTTCTTTCTACAAAAAATGCAGCACCTCACACTTTTCTGAACTGAAATTCATTCGCCACCTAATTGGCAATACTGTGGCAAATAGGTTTCAATGCCCTTTGCTCTGAAAAGAATAGAACAGAATACTCGCTCAATGGTCAACGGCCTGGGTGTCACCACTAGCCAGAAATAAATACAATGGCTACAAGAACAGTTCAGACGCTAGGAATATTGTTGTAAGTATTTTGTCTCTCAACTCTCCAGTGCCTGTCTACCATCTACAAAGGCTCAAGAAGTGTGATGGAACACATTCCACGACCCAGGATGAGTGCAGCTCCCAGGACACTCAATACCATCCAAGACAAAGCAGCCTGCTTAATTGGTGCCACCTCCACCCAACTTCAACAGTCACTCCCTCCACAAGTGACATACAGTGGCAGCAGTGTACCATCCACAAGACACACTGCAGTGAGTGCATCTTTTACCTGGCTCTTTTACCTGCAACTTCTGAATCCATTACCACTAGTATGTAAAAGCACAAGGGAAGCAAACTCAGGAGACCACCAGCAACACCTGCAAGTCCCTCTTAAAGCCAAACACCATCCTAACTGGGAAATATGTATGAATGTTTCATTATTGTCGCTGGGTGGAAATCCCAGAACGCTCTCCATAAAATCACTGTGGGTGTACCTATATGACATGGACTGCAGCAGTTCAAGGAGGTGGCTCACCACTACGATCTTCTCAAGGGCATTTAGTGATGGACAACAAATTTTGACCCAGCCGACACACACATTAATTGAATGAATAAGGAAAAAAATGATGGACTTACAGCACCTACAGCACAGAATAATGAATTATTGATGTCATCCAGTTTATATCCATGATAACACGAGGCACATTGCCTCTACTTTATAATACATTTTTGAATAATAAAACTTTTAATTACAGCCCAATATTTATAGTCTATTATAGAGGAGGAATGGTAGTGGAATCAGAGGTATATTGTAGAATAAACAACATGCTGGTGAAAACTCAGGCAGAGGTATGAATACACTGAAAGCATATTCATGAGAAAGGATCTCACTGTGAAAAACACTTTTCAGATTGCTGCAAGTATAAGGGATTGTGTCAGCGTTTCCTGTCTTCTTCAACTTTCGAGCATTTCTAAACATTCCATTTACTTTTTACTAATGCTCATTGTTCACACATTTCTACATTGAACCAACTCTCCTCCTCAGTCTTGCCAACACTATCCCCTCCCAGGCCCCTGCTGTGTGCCCACTCACTTCCCACACCATCCCTCAAACTATTATCCCTGTCCATAATCCCTTCTCTCATGAGCAATATCAACAGTCAGCTTTTGATGGGGAACTTCCAAAGTCCACAGGGCAGCTTGGCAGATGGCTGTTTCACTGCAGGGTGAGTCATTGGCTAATTGTCACAGGCTGTCTATAAACAACTTCCAAACACCCATCTCACCATTCACCATTGGCCAGTTTTGTTTTCACAATTCCCTCCCGCTTAGCGGATTTGTTTCCGCAGCACTCATCAGTATTTTGCCCTAGTGGCCATCCTTTGAGAAAGGACGGCAATCCCTTATACTTGCAGCAATCTGAAAAGTGTTTTTCACAGTGAGATCCTTTCTCTTCACAGTGAGTGCATTCTGGCTATTCCACAGTGGGAAGCATCACAATCAATCAATCATTTTCTCCCACAACATATGAGATGTGGGTATCACTGGTTGGCAACATTTACTGCCCATCCCTAGGTACCCTTGAAGTCCAAATCATTAACTACACAAGGCGCTAGTCAGGTCAGACCTGGAATACTGTGAGCAGTTTTGGCCACCTTACCAAAAGAAAGATATCCCGGCACTGGAGGCAGTTCAGAGTAGATTCACTGGGTTAATGGTATTTAGGGGTTTTCTTATGAAGAGAGGTTCAGCAGTTTCGACCTGTACTCACTGCAGTTTAGAAAAATGAGAGAAGATCTTATTGAACCTTATAACATTCTTAAGGGACCTGACACGGTCAATGCGGGAGGTTATTACCCCTTGTGGAAGGGTCAAGGACTAAAGGGCAGAGCCTCAGAATGAGGGTTCTCCCATTTAAGACAGAGATGAGAGGGAATTTCCTCTGAGATTGTATTGAGTCTGTGGGATTCTTTACTGCAGAGAGCTATCAAGGCTGGATCAGAAAGTATATTTTTGATTATTCATTTGTGGGCCATAGGCGTTGCTGCAGGCCAGCATTTATTGACCGTCCCTAGCTGCCTGTGAAAAGGTGGTGGTGAGTGGTCTTCTTGAACCGCTGCAGTCCATGTGCTGTGGGTTGACCCAAAAACTCCCCTAGGGAAGGAATCCCAGGATTTCGACCTAGCAACAGTGAAGGAACAGTGATATATTTCCAAGTCAGGATGGTGAGTGGCTCGGAGGGGAACTTGCCGGTGGTATTGTTCCCATGTATCTGCTGCCCTTGTCCTTCTAGATAGAAAGTGTTGTAGGTTTGGAAGGTGCTGTCTAAGGTGAAAGTGGTGAATTTTTGCAGTGCATCTTGTTGTTAGTACACTGCTACTACACAGATAAGTGGTGAAGGGACTGGATGCTTATAGATGTGGTGCCAGTTAAGCAAGCTGCTGGTGGAGCGACTATTCCATCAAACTCCCACCTAGTGCCTTGTAGATGGTGGACAGGCTATGGGGAGTCAGCAGGTGAGTTACGTGCCGTGTGTATTCCTAGCCTCTGACCTGCTCTTGTCATCACTGTATTTATGTGGTGAGCCAGGCTGAGTTTCTGGTCATAGTAACCCCCAGGATGTTAATAGCAGGTGATTCAGCGATGCCAACATCATTGAATGTTAAGGGGCAGTGGTTAGTTGTCTCTTATTGGTGATGGTCATAGCCTGGCATTTGTGTGGCACGAATGTTACTTGCCACTTGTCACCCAAGCCTAGATACTGTCCAGATCTTGTTGCATTGAACATGGACCACTTCAGTATCTGAGACGTTGTAAATAGTGCTGACATCATGTACTTGTCAGCGAACATCTCCAGTTTTGACCTTATGATGGACAGAAGGTCATTGAAGCAGCAGCTGAAAATGGTTGGGCCTAGGACACTACCCTGAGGAACTCCTGCAAAGATATCCTGGAGCCGAGAGCTAGGCAGAGGACACTGATTTAAAATGTAGGACAAAATAAAAGGATCACAATAAAAACTCATTTTCATACAATGCGTAACGGAATCATGGGTTATTGGAAAAGGCAGGAAAGAAGAATTGAGGATTATCAGATCAGACATAATCTTACTGAATGGGAGAGCAGACTTGGTGGGCTGAAAGGCCTACTTCAGCTCCTACATTTTAAAAATATATTTCCCTGCCCATCTGCATGTACGGGACTACAGAGACACTCAAGCACTTTCTTCTCCCAGACTTGGACGAGTTAATACATAAACCAGAAATAGGGAAGAGATAACTTTTGGAATGATCAGATCAGTGTATAAATAAAGAAATAGCATGTGGAATTACTGGGAGGAAGTCATTGAAGTTTCAACACTTCTCTAATGACCCATGATCTGAAACTCCATGGCTGGAACATATTGTGAGAATATTCACTCCACTTTTGTGAAAACAGTGGATCTTTTCAAACACCAAAAAAGGAAGAACTTTCATATCCATAACGCCTTTCATAGCCTCAGAATGTCCCAGTGCACAGCCAATGAACCACAATTGAAGTGTTGTCATTGATTTAAGGTTGAAAATTTAGAAGCTAATTTTCACGCAGCATGCTTCTACAAGAAAAAAAGACATAAGTGATCAGATCACTGAAAAAGGACAGTGGCAGCATGTCTACAAAAGCAGGTGAGTGACAGGAATCATTTATCAGACTGAACATAAACTGGAGGCAGCCCAGGAGCTAGTTAGTGCCAGGAGCACTGTTTCTCATGACGTGCGCTAAATAACCTGGACCTGGATGTGCAGAACTCAATTTCAAAATTTTCAGATAATGCAAAAGTTGTAAATATTGTGAATAGTGAGGAAGATATTGGTATGGATTCAGGAGGGCCTAGACAGGCTGGTAAAATTAACACAGGGGAGTTGCAAGATCCCAATTCCTGTGATGGCAGGACTGATGTATGAAGACAGAGTGGATCAGTTAGGACCACAGTCACTGGAATTTGGAAGGACGAGGAAGGAATCTCAGATATCTACAAAATTCAAACAGGACTAGACAGAGTAACTATAGGAAGGATGTTCCCAATGACTGGGGAGCACAGAGCAGGGGGTTACAGTTTAAGGATATGGAGAGGCCATTTAGGTCTCAGTTGTGGAGAAATTTCTTCACCCAGAGGACGGTGGGCCTGTGGAATTGTCTGCCACAGAAAACAGTTGAGACCAAAGCATGAGGGTTTTCAAGGAGACCCAATGGAGGGAAAGTAGGAGCAGGGGACTGATTTGGACTGAATGGTTGAGCAGGCTCAAAAGGGCCAAATGGCTCAATTCTGTTACTATTTTCTATGTTTGAGAAGAATGAGGAACAGCAATAATAAAAGGTATTATTCTAAAACAGGATTGCAGAACAGAGGTGGATGTTCATCCAGCCCTGCACCTTGTTGTCTCGGATTCTCCAGCATCTGCAGTTCCTACTATCTCTGCAGAACAGAGGGACCTGAGGATACACATATACAGATCACTGAAGATGGCAGGGGCAAATTTAATGTGTGAATCTTGGGCTTTATAAATAGAGGCACAGAACACAAAAGTTTATTATGGCTGATCTTGATAAAACACTGGTTCAGCATAAACTGGAGTATTGTATCTAATTTGGTCATCACACTTTAGGAACGATTTCAAGGTATTCGAGAGGGTGCAGAAAAGATTTACACTACTGTTTCCTGGGATGAGAGGCTTCAGTTACTCAGATAGATTAGAGAGGCTGAGGCTGTTCACCTTAGAGAAACACGACAGAAAATTTAATAGAGGATCAGGGCAAAGTAAATAAACAGAAACTGTCCCCTTTTGATGAATGTCTAGAATTAGAGGACACGGATTTAAGATGAATGGCAAAATAAAAGATTCACAAGAAGTATTCATTTTCACCAAATGCATGGTTATAATCTGAGATACAATGTAAGAGTACTGAAGCCAGATTTGACTGTGGCCTTCAAAAGAGAAGTGGATAATTATCTGAAGAGAAAAAAGGGTGACAGAGAAACGGGGAGTCAGGCTAGTCAAGTCTGTCTTTGCAGGCAGCGAACATCAACAAACCATATGGTCTCCTTCATGCATTATTTTAACTTATTTTTCAAATCAACTTGCTTAGAGATGTTATTACACACTTCTGGAGTGAGTGGGACTTGAATCTAGGCCTCTCAGTTCAGGGCTAAGTACACTACCACTGCACCACCACAGGGCCCAAAAACTCCTGAGAGCAGTGAGATAACTATTCTATGAGATGCGCTTGGCCTCATTAGAGTGGTCACAGGATTGTTTACATCTACTCAAGAGCCCAGGCTCTGTTCAGTATTTTATCTGAAAGACAACACTTCAAAACATGCAGCACCTTGGTACCAGCCCTCTTGAATGCAGTGCTCCTTTAGTATTCCTTCCCCGACGGTGCAGCACAACCTCAAACCTGGCACTGGGTACGTCAACCTGGATAGGAGCTCAAGTCAAGTAAACGTCACTATAACTAAAACTAGCCTCTGCCAAAGCATCATGTGCGGGTCCTCAAAAAGGGAGCTTTGTTCTCCTGAAGGTGGACAAGTCGCAAATCCATGATTAAACAGCCACATGAAGGAACCAGGACATCTTCTAAAAGGTCAGCAGTTGGAAGCCAGGGTAGGGTGTGGGATGCAGATGATTTACAGTACAAACACCAAATCTCTCTCTCATATACTGTGGGGTGGGGGAACTGTAGGCACCAAGAGGCAGCCAGTGGACAGAAGCACTGATCCTCACCACAGTGAAGATAACTGTGACGTGGCATCAACTCACGTTGGCCAAATAAAGGAATAAATAAAACCTTTTACAGCAGGAACATTTTGAGGTAAAATTCACAAATATGGGGCTGCAAATGCAAACTCGTCCCCTACATGAAGGGGGGGGGGGAAGGATGTTTGAATTTGCAAGAACTTCACAAATGTTTCCAAACTGCTGTAATTTTTTTTTGTACGAAACGCCTCAAACTCTGCAAACACAGTTACAAAAAGAAACATTAAAAATAATATTGTATCAGAATGGGGCCAGCGCCCGCCCACCGCCGCTGCGCTCATTGGCCGGGCCCGCGAGTCCCGGGACTGTGATTGGCCGGCGAGTGCTGTCCATCAAGGCGGAGTGTTACCGCTCGGATACATTGCTCACCGGTGAGTCCTCCGCCTCGGCCGTGGCCCTTCCGCCGCTGCAGCACGAAGAAAGGGTTTGCCCGCTCGGTCACCCACAGCGCGTTGGCCAGCAACACCTCCTCGGGGCTCAGCCACATACTGCCCGGGGGGGGGGTAGTGTGAGGGGGCACCGCGAAGCCAGAGCCACCCGAATGCCCGTCTCCCAGTCCCTGGCCTCAACAAGCAGGGCGGGGATTCTACAGTGCGCATGACACAGAGAACCCAGCCCTCTTCCACAGTTAATTCATCACCGTTACTTCTCCTTATGTTGATTGATTTATTTTATATAAAGTTGAGACTTCTGGCTTACTTCTGTACCTGTGTCCTACGTAGGGACACCAGGGGTTATGCAGCTAAAGCAATGAAGTGGAGTGGAGGCTTATCAGATCAACCATGATTGCATTGAATGACAGAGAGGACTAGATGGGCTGAATGGCCTATTTCTGTTTTTACAGCTTATGGTCGTACAATCTCAGATGTTATATAGAAATATAGAAGCAGGATGAGGCCATTCGGCCCCTCGAGCCTGTTCCACCATTCTTCACAATCATGGCTGATCGTCCAACTCAATAGTCTAATCCTGCTTTCTCCCTGTAACCTCTGATCCCATTTGCCCCAAGTGCTATAGCTAGTCTCCTCTTGAATACATTCAATGTTTTGGCATAAACTACATCCTGTGGTAATGAATCCCACAGGCTCACCACTCTTTGGGTGAAGAAATGTCTCCTGATCCCCATCCTAAATCGTCCACCCCAGATCATCATACTGTGACCCCTGGTTCTGGACACGCCCACCATCAGGAACATCCTCCCTGCATCTACCCAGTCCAGCTGTGTTAGAATTTTATAAGTCTCTATGAGATGCCCTCTCATTAGTCTGAACTCTTGTGATTACACAACATCAGCTTATAGTCCGAGACAACAAGGTGCAGGGCTGGATGAACACAGCAGGCCAAGCAGCA
>NW_025973649.1:0-8938 GCF_021869965.1 Rhincodon typus
AACAAAGTTGCTGGAAAAGCTCAGCAGGTCTGGCAGCATCTGTGGAGAGAAAACAGAGTTAACGTTTCGGGTCCGGTGACCCAAACGTTCCGGGTCCTGAGGAAGGGTCACCGGACCTGAAACATTAACTCTGTTTTCTCCTCCACAGATGCTGCCAGACCTGCTGAGCTTTTCCAGCAACTTTGTTTTTGTTCCTGATTTACAGCATCCGCAGTTCTTTTGGTTTTTATTATGCATAAACCTCTTGTTGTCTACAGAGAAAACAGCATTCTCAAAGTACACCACAAGTTGACAGCTAATGGAGTATTCCCATTGGCACAAACTTTGTTCACAGTTCGCACTTTGATCCAATGGTTTTATAATGGAGAATTTCACATCACAAAACAAAGCCTGTGGTAAATGCTCTGGGCTGACATGACTCTATGCTGACAATGGCCTGAATAGATATTTTCTAATCAACCTGTTCAGAGATGTTATAACACACCTTTGGAGCATTTGGGACATGAACCTGGGTCTATTGGCTCAGAGGTTAGGAAACTACCACACAGCCTCAAGAGGGCCCCTGTAGCTGTGATTTTTAAAAAAAATTCTATGTTGAATTTAACCCAGTTTTCTATTCAACTGATTTAGACATGTTATTCTACAACACTGGAGCAGATGAGACTTGAACCCAGGCCTTCTGGTCCAGGGTAGGGACACTGCAACTGCACCAAAAGATCCCTCCAATGGACTGAATAGATATTTTCTAATCAGCTTGTTCAGAGATGTTTTTACACACATCTGGGTCTGGAGCAGGTGGGACTTGAACCTGGGTCTCCTGGCTCAGAGGTTGGGCACTACCACAGTGCCACAAGAGCCCCCAGTGGACTTTTTATTTTCATTTAAGTTATTTTTCTGATCAACCTGTTCAGAGATATTATTACATACCTCTGGATTAGGTGGGACTTGAACTTGGGCTCCCTGGTCCAGGCATAGGGATACTACAATTACAGCACGAGTGCCAACTGACATACTTTTAATCAATCTGCTCAGAGAGGTTATTGCATATCTCTGAAGCAGGTGGGACTTGAACCCAAGTTGCACGCCTCAGAGGTGGGGACACTACCCAGTGGACTGAATACAGTACATTGAGAAATATGACTCACCTGCTGTCTGTGAGTTAAGTATCCAACAGTTAATTTATCACCTGATTGCAGAGCGAAGCTGTAGGCTGGGGAAATGGAAAATAAAACAAAAGTTTCCTTCTAATGGAAAATAATGAATAAACTGTAAAAGACAAACGTACATTGTTGACTGATTCATAGTAGGCTGAATCTCTTAATAATCAACGATAGAAAATTTTCGAGTCAAGCTTGACAAATGGTAATACCATCAGTAAACTTTTGCTAGCACACACACGCACAGCAATTCAGTCTGTAGTAAGAAAATAATTGCTACTGGCACAAAAATGTATTCATCTCATGCAGAATATCCACAAAAAATAGAAAAGTGACTGAGTGTTCTGAATAACCTGAAGTGTTATGGATCATTTCAAGGATATAATTTAATCTTAGATTTGTAATCTGATCAAATTTAGATATCTTGATCCACAACTTTCCCTGGACCCATATTAAACAATGACGTTTTACCAATTTCTTGATATTCATAAATCAATATTTAATTAGGAGTGACAGGGTATAAATTTAGACTTGGGATATTAATCCATCTCATTGCATTTTTTCAAATACAAAGTTGGAAAATACACCAATCAGGCACATGTTGACAAATATCACTTGTCCACCTAGATTCATGTATTAAGTTTTACCAAGTTTCATTGCTAGCGAGTTTGTACTGCAAATAAAATTTTAAAAAAATCATATTCTATATTTTACTTTAACTTTGTCACCAAATGTCAAAATTTGACAGGCCTGCTATATTAAAAGGTTTTGTAACTGTCAGAATTTTTCATTTTATTGCATGCTTGTGGTGAGTTTTCAAATTAATGGCACAACATTGTTTTATAAATCTTGAAATTGAACCGGTAAAATTACCATCACAAAATTACGAACCCCTGTTGTTGATTTCGTTAACTCACAGCACAATGCAGATCAAATTTATAACCTTTTTCATTGTCTCCTATGCCCTCCTTAACATTCCCATTCCTTGTAAAAGAAAAAAATTAACCTTCGGCCACTCCATGGCTGACTTCATGCTCCCCTCCAAAGTCAATAAACATGTAGAGCCCAATGGTCTCAATGTGGACTTTACAAGCTTCAAAATCTCCCCACCCCCAACCACATCCCAAGACCAGTCCATCTCGTCCCCGCCTCCTTGACCTGTCCGTCTTTTCTCCCACCTATCCGCTCCTCCCGCCTCACTGACCAACCCCCAGCCCCACTTCCTACTTACTAGCCTCATCCCTATCTCTTTGACCTGTCCTTCTTCCCTCCCACCTGCCCGCCTCTGCCTCCCTACTGGCAAACCCCTATCCCAACTCCCTACCTAC
Organism: Rhincodon typus; assembly: GCF_021869965.1. NCBI lineage: Eukaryota > Metazoa > Chordata > Chondrichthyes > Orectolobiformes > Rhincodontidae > Rhincodon > Rhincodon typus. Next base: position 2,486 of record NW_025973649.1, read on the forward strand.
AGTTACCTGGACTGGCTTCATCCCCGCCTCCTTGACCTGTCCGTCTTCTCTCTACCTATCTGCTCCTCTATCCACCTTCCATCATCGCCTCCCCCCTCTCTATTTATTTCAGAGGCCCCTTCCCCTCCCCCATTTCTGAAGAAGGGTCCAGACCTGAAATGTCAGCTTTCTTGCTCCTCTGATGCTGCCTGGCCTGCTGTGTTCATCCAGGTCTACACCTTGTTATCTTAGACTCCAGCATCGGTAGTTTCTACTATCTCATTAAACATGTAATTGCTTCTCAAATGCAAACATATTTTTGTTTCAACTCTATGTTTAAATCATCTGCAATTAGATTTCCAACACTGTCGAGACACTAATGATTCCAGAATCAAAATCAGAAATCATTTCTGTGACTGTGACCAGGGTGCACATCCTCCTTATCTGTCAACATTCTTTGGAGTGTTTGCCCACAAATCCTCTTCCAATATTTGCTCTCCAAGACACAGCTTTGTAGGAATACATTTGCTTCCTTCCAATCTATTTTAACATCTCCATTTTTAGTGAGAACATTTCCTATTGTTCCATCTGCAATATTATCTTTGGAGTCATCCAAGGAATGAGCATTACCTGATTTCTCTCTCTTCCTCACCGGCATGCTCTCACTTGGCGACATTACCTGAAGAAAATTGAGCTGGATTTTCCAGGCTGCTGAAAGACATGGAGAGTGGGGAGTCAGAAGGGAAAATCGGGGAAGATTGGAAAAGGTATGGTTAAGGTTTCTATATCACTATAGTCTTGGGGATTGACCATGATCATCCCTGTAGATCCAGAACAATTAGTCATGGAACTGCACAGGGATATGAGTCAGGGGTATGCTCACACTTCAGTCCAGGCTGTCTTTGCAAGACACTCAGAGAGGAAGGGGCACAGTCAATACAGAGTGTCTGTTTACTGAAATTCAAAGAGGCTATTAAGGGCCAATACAGTGGTAGGGACATGAGAGACGTCAATTGTGAGGATTGGAGGCATCATGTTGGAATGTAGAAGTGGTGATAATTCTGAAACGAGCAGTAGAGGCAATAGACCAAGACGTACTGTGGAAGGTGTTATCTATGGTTACCCCAACCTTGGCTTCAATGGTGTGGGGCAGTGCATTACTATGTTTTGGCATAATTAAGTTGTATGCCTGGAGCTCAGGGGGTAAAGTGAGGAGACGAGCAACAAAATAGACAGGCTGTTTAGGAAAATGGGGTTGACAGGGAGGCCAAGGTAGAAAGAAACGGCAAAGTTTGAAGGGTCACCTAGACTGAGGCACCGAGTCTGTGACTCATTCATGAAGTATTGTATTGTTTTGCATCTTAGCTAAATCCAAATGTGCAATCAAAAAGGCAAATGGCAACCACTACACTCAGAGTAGGTGGAATAAATGTTTTCTTTTGTAAGGGTCCACTTCCTTCAAAGGTCAATTACATGAAATGACAGTCATACAATCCAGGAGAAAGACATCGATCATCATATAATTCTGTGTGTGAACCTTATGCAATGACCAACTGTGTCAACTAAAATAATTTCAACCGTATCATTTAAGATGACAAAATTAATCACGATTAGTTGTGAAACACATGTAAGGTCATGTGAGCTGTAATGATGCACTTTAGTTGCTAAAGTCACAATCACCTTCCAAAGTTCCAAAGGTTGCACAAAATTCAGGAGTTGCACACTTAACACCTCGGACTATTAAATGTCCGCACCATTATCTTATTTACACCAGTGCCTTTTTTGGTACTATTTTAGGATTTGGGATTCTGTGCGAGGCTCTCATTATTGCTGCCACAGATACTATCTCCTATTGTACATGCACCAAAAGGCTTGAAAATGATAAATCTGAATCAGAGTGACGATGTGTATGTAGAAGCTTTCCACTGGCCTCCTTGTTGGGTGTCTCCATGTTCCAATGTTTTGAGGATGATATTTAAATATCATTTGTGCTGTGACTGCTGAATGATCACATTGAGAAACTGCTTTATGTCTGATATTGCCCGCATTGGCTTGTGACAACCATTCCCAGGGGATTGAGACACAGAAGCTGTGGTTGTCCCAGTGCCCATTGCACTAGGAGCTGCTATACAAATGGATGTGGATCACATATGTCTGGAAGCCCAGGACAAGCAGCAACGTCCAGTGGATGTGGATCCACCTCTTATTGTGAGAGTTTCCAACCAGAGGTGCCCTGCTGACGTGATGAAGATGCAGAAAGCCAGAATTGCTTGTCTTCCATGGAGTATCCTGTAGATAATAGAGGGACAGTGGCATCATGCTCTGTTCAAATGTGATAGTACAAATGCCATGTCATGATGTCCAGTACATTGGCAATGGATTTCCACAGGGACCAATGAGGACCATAAGAAATATCCTTCACATCAGGTTTCCACACAGGTCATGTCTTCTTGACATTACGCCTCTCATCTTACTTTTTGATCCCTTGGAGAAGAGTAATTTTTAAAAAGAGGAATCCCAACATCCCATTCATGACTAAAATGCCAATATAAAACTTCGCATTTTAAGATGTTACGGTAGCAGACCAAACACCAATTTTTGTAGGTAACATATACTTTAAACTACAGAACTGCATTTGTAGAGAAACTAAAAGATGCGCTGTAAGAGGTATGTTACACTATCCTCTCTGTAGACATTCAATTCTCTCAAAATTGATCCAGAATGATTTTTAGCTTTTGAGGCCTTACTTCTGATCTTTCCCTATGCCAGCATGGAAGCAATTAGCTCTTGAATTGTCTTTCATAGTTCAAGTTTTCCTCAAACCTCTTCCTCTATCTAAATGTAAGCAAATCTTCCAGCCTCTTTTTCAGTCCTCATGAATTTGACTTGACCAACTGTGAATTCCAACCCCTCTTCCTGTATGGTGAACCATAGAGACTTCTGGCCTTTAGCTGCTCTGTCCCTCTCAAATCTTTGCAGACTCACCATGTCAATGATTTTTCAGGGATTTCTCAGAAATCCTTATCCTTTCAAAGCCTATTTCCATGGAAAAGTAAATCACAGGACCCTTGTATCCAAGAGGAAATGCTGATTAGCTGTCCTTGACAGTGCAATTCACTTTTGTCTTGGACCTAAGTGACACTTTAAAGCACAGCTGTCTACAACCTGACATTCTCAATACTTTTCTGTGATTGTGGGTGAAATAACTCTACCTAGTAGAGTCAGCCTTTTTAATAAATATGTGGAGAGTTCTTGACACTGATCCAGCTCCCTCAGAGCCAGCCTGAACAAAACCTCTGACACTCCTGTTTATATCTGTCAGTAACGGCTTCTTGATTGGACCAAATTAACTGCCCCAATCAGGGAACTCGTATTCTGTGAGGTCCACCTGACTGACCTCTTATAATCATTACACTGGGGACTCTCAGTCTATCCTCTGTTAGCACACAGGCTGCTGTCATTGACATTTGCTAACCAACCTGTTCAGAATATTATTACCCACCTCTGGAGCAAGTGGGGCTTAAACCTGTCCTCCTAGCTCAGAGGTCAGGATACTACAACTGTCCCACAAGAGCCCTAAGGCTTCTTGCATTTCTTAAAAACAGAAGCCCACCACTTAATTGTCCATATTACTAATTAAACAATTAATGAATTACAAGCACTATCCAAAAGGAAGGCTGCTGCTTTTCTTTCTGTTTTATTCGAGATGTTATTAGAAAGGCTGCTGCCATTTTTTTTCTCTTTTTTTCTATGCATGTGCTCCTACACAATTAAACTTTTCTTTCCCTGTCACCAAATCACCCAGGTTATTTTTATTTTCACCTATGAACCACCGCCGGTAAATCACAGATGTTTCTAATCGAATAATTTGCGTACAAAGCCCACTAAGGGAAATGGAAACTACCAAAACTGAGAGAGTTAAGGAGGAGGACAGGGGGCTAAATCAAAAAGACTGTTGCCATTATCTCCAAGCATCAACACCTTTCACATTTTTCCCAGTTAAACAAACTAATTGTTAATGATTAAACCACCCCAACTTGTAGTCAGGTAGATTTCAGGACAGGTCACATGTCCTCTTAACAGTTCCAGAGTCATTAAAAAACCTTAAAAATCTCAGTGCATCCTCTTCTACCTCTACTAACTACTGAAAACTCTGCATTGCTATTTCCAGATTATTGAATTGGGGCTAGGATCTTAGTTGTTTCAATGGAGGCATAAGTCTCTACTTTTGGTTCTTGCCACAATATAATTTACCTGCCTCTCCTTTCTCTCACTCCCCTTAATTCCTTTCACAAACAGTTTCAGTGTTGGGATACCTGACTAGGGAGCCACTTAATTATTAATTTTTGATTGATTTTCACTTTTATTTTTATAATTTCCGATGTAGGTGTCAGATGTGACTCAGTAGTTACCTTTGAGTTCATCAGTTGTATTTTTAAGCTCCACCTAAGTGCACAATCTCAGGTCATATGTACAGTGCAGTGCTGGAAGAGTATTGTGCTGTTAGAGAAGCCATCTCAGTGCTGACAATGTTTCCAATATTACAACAACCCGGAAAACACATCTTTCCATCATAAAGAATGAAATGGTCGACAAAGTCAGTACCTGCATTTCCAGAGGTAATGAAGATATGCTTGATAACTGTGCTGTTCTACAAATTCAGTGATTCAGCTTTCAGTAATCTGAATTATGTGGCTTTTATCTCACATTCTGCAATAGCCATTGATGTAGTTATGGAGGTTAAATAGACACTCGTAAACTGACCAGTGCCTAAAGATTATACACGCCCACGACAGGTGCAAGGAGTTAATCTTCAATGTGTTTTCTCAAGATGGTGCCTACACTATTACCATGATTTCAGCGGTGATTACTGAGGAGTTTGAGCATCACACAATGGAGATAGGAGACCTTTCATGAAAATTTTTAAGTTGAAGTCTCTGTTCAATTCGGAAACAGATTTTTAAAATTCACCACCTTCATTTTCCTAAATTCATACACATGTTGTGCATATCATTGGGGGATAGATTAAAAAAAACCTTAAGGAAATCCAGCGTTGGGGGTAAAGGCGGAAAAGTGGAGTTGAGGATTATCAAATCCATCATGATCTCAATGAATGGCAGAGCAGACTCAGTGGGCTGAATGGTCTACTTCTGCTCCTATGTCTTATGGTCATTCAGATGAGACTGAGCAATGCTCTGTTTGTTCTTTTAGGCTGTTATTAGAATATGTTCTGGGGCTTCTCCTGATATCTTATTTCACATTTCTCTCAATCAGTACACAACCCGGGTAATCTAGCCATTTTTCCATTGCTGTTTGTGGGATGGAGTTGTGAGCAAATTGGCTGCAATAGCACAGTTGAATGCACATCCAAACAAAAATGTATATCAATGATTTTGAAGCACTTTAGGATGTCCTAGGGTGAATACCAATCAAATCCTTCTTGCTCTTTGTTAACAATATCACTTGATAGCCTCCCCAAAATTTACAACTCACAGTTGCTTTTATTCAAAATTTGTGCACATTGTCACATTGGCTTTTTGTCACTCATGCTCTTAAGAGCACTCACCAATTCTATAAAATCCTTCATATGGAAAGCTGAGTACATTCCTCTCTCTTTGTTACATGGTCTGTCTGTGGAACAGCTCCTTTGATCTCAGAATAAACATTTTCGGCTTTTGTGGTGATTTCTATGGAAACAAGAATGCATGATACAAAGTCAGGATAAGATCAGTTCTGATCATGGGGAAGTAACTAATTTGTGTAACATTAGGATGTGTTTTAACTATGGATGATATATGCAACCACTCTTCATGAACAATAATTCCATTGTGATGGCTTCATATGAATTTATTTCTCACACATTTTTGTGCAAGATAGCTATTCTGGAAAGCAGGTGTTTGCATGAACAGTGGGTTGGAAACAGGACTTAATTAAAACTGCATTCCGAGAATTTGTTGTTAAACAACTGTGTTGGTTTCAAGAGGCTGCCTTAGCAGGATAATTCTATTTATTCAGTTGAGTTATTCAGAAAAAACAAAATATTTGTGATCGAATCAGAGATAGTAGGAACTGCAGATGCTGGAGAATCCGAGACAACAAGGTGCAGGGCTGGATGAACACAGCAGGCCAAGCAGCATCATAGGAGCAGAGAGGCTGACGTTTCGGGCCTAGACCCTTCATCAGAAAAGGGGGAGGGGAAGGGGGTTTTGAAATAAATAGGGAGAGAGTGGGAGGCGGATAGAAGAGGGATAGAGGAGAGGATAGGTGGAGAGGAAACAAACAGGTCGAAGAGGCGGGGATGGGGCCAGGAAAGGTGAGTGTAGGTAGGGAGTTAGGAAGGGGATAGGTCAGTCCAGGGAGGACGGACAGGTCAAGGGGGCGGGATGAGGTTGGTCGGTAGGAGATGGAGGTGCGGCTTGAGGTGGGAGGAGGGGATAGGTGGGAGGAAGAACAGGTTAGGGAGGCAGGGACGAG
>NW_025973650.1:0-8938 GCF_021869965.1 Rhincodon typus
GGGTATTGAGTACAAGAGTTGGCAGGTCATGTTACAGTTGTATAGGACTTTGGTTCGACCACATTTGGAATACTGCGTACAGTTCTGGTCGCCACATTACCAAAAGGATGTGGATACTTTGGAGACAGTGCAGAGGAGGTTCACCAGGATGTTGCCTGGTATGGAGGGCGCTAGCTATGAAGAGAGGTTGAGTAGATTAGGATTATTTACATTAGAAAGACGGAGGTTGAGGGGGGACCTGATTGAGGTCTACAAAATCATGAGAGGTATAGACAGGGTGGATAGCAAGAAGCTTTTTCCCAGAGTGGGAGACTCAATTACTAGGGGTCACGATTTCAAGGTGAGAGGGGAAAAGTTTAGGGGAGATATGCGTGGAAAGCTCTTTATGCAGAGGGTGGTGGGTGGCTCGAACGCGTTGCCAGCAGAGGTGGTAGAGGCGGGCACGATAGCATGATTTAAGATGTATCTAGACAGATACATGAATGGGCAGGGAGCAGAGGGATACAGATTCTTGGAAAATCGGCGACAGGTTTAGATAGAGAATCTGGATCAGCGCAGGCTTGGAGGGCCGAAGGGCCTGTTCCTGTGCTGTAATTTTCTTTGTTCTTTGTTCTTTTGTTCTATTAATAGTCCAGCGATAATACCACTAGGCCATTGCCTCCCCTATTCTCCCCTATTCCTATCGGTTTGATAATGCCATTGTCCTGTGGAAACCTGTCACAGCCCTTGATGAAACTTCCTCCCAATGCATGACACTGTGTTAGTTCAGATGAGGCACTAAACCGAGACTCCTTTTCCTTTATATAAAACAAGGTGCAACTTCAAGAATCAGAACCAAAATTCGGCCTTACATAGGATACAACATCAACACAACAGAACTTCCTTTTGTGGGAAAAGCCATATGAGCCAAAGTAAAACAAAACTTGGAATTATTTATCTGGTTCAAAAATGACTTTATGATCATACAATTCCTGCAGTGTGGAAGCAGGCCATTTGGCCCGTCGAGTCCACACCAAACCACCAAAGAGCATCCCATAAACACTCACCCCCACTCCTATCCCTGTAACCCTGCATTTCCCATGGCCAACCCACCTAGCCTGCACATCGCTGGACATTATGGGCAATTTAGCATGGCCAATCCACTTAACAGGAACATCTTTGGACTGTGGGAGGAAACCGGAGCACCCAGAGGAAACCCATTCAGACACGGGGAGAACATGCAAACTCCAAACAGACAGTTGCCGGAGGGTGGAATCAAACCTGGGTCCCTGGCGCTGTGAGGTAGCAGGTCTAACCACTGAACCACTGTACCACCCTTCTTTTCTTCTCAGTTGGTAGTTTGGATCCCACGGCACTGGTCTGAACTCTCTATGCTGTCCTGACTAATATTTATCCTTCACAATAACAGATCATGAGACTGCAGGGCATCAGAACAGAAGTAGGCCATTCAGTCTGTCGAGTCTGCTCCACCAGTCAATAAGATCATGGCTGATCTGATCATTCTCAACTCCACCTTCCTGCCTTTTCATACAGCCATTGATTCCTTTACTGATTAAAAATCTGTCTATCTGGCCTATCTGATCATTTATCACATTCCTGTTTTGGAATCTGGATATGTATAAATTGGCTGCTGAATTCCTGATAGACTGATAGTGGCATAAACTTCAAATATAGTCACTTAGCTGTAAGTATTTTCAGATATCCTCAGGTTGTGACAAAGCAAATGCAGGATTTAAAGTTTGAACAGTGTCTATTGAATCAATTAATTACATACGTTGTTCTGGTTCACCTAATTCAAAGACAAGACTAACAAACACAATTTCCCCTCACAACCTCAGGAAAAAGGTCATTCTGCCAATGCCATTTCTCTGAATGTGATGTGAGCAGTGCAGGCAAGGCCAGTACTTGTTGCTCATCCCTGAATTGAAGGGCTCAACTGGCCACTTCAAAGGGCAGTTAAGAGTCAACCGCATTTGCTATGGGTCTGGAGCCACATGTAGGCCAGACCAGGTAAGGATGGCAGTTTCCTTCCTGAAAGGACATCAGTGAACCAGATGGGTTTTTTAAAAATGATTGACAATAGGTTTCATGGTTCCATATTTATTAATTAATTGAACTTAAATTCCACCAGCTATTGTGGGATTTGAATCTGCACCTCAGAGAATTAGCCTACCCTGCAAAATTACTACTACACCACATTTCCCCCCACATCATAGAATCTGCCTAATTCATTAAGCGTAATTCATTATTCTAAATACTTGGTTCAAACCACTCCAGAGCATCATCTGTTTAATTTAGTTTGATTTATTGTTGTCACATGTGCTGAGGTACAGTGAAAAGTGTTGTTTTGTGTGCTATACAAGCAGATTGTACTATACAAAGTGCAACAGGGAAGCAGAACAGTGTGCAGAATACAGTGTTACTGTTGGAGAAAAGGTGCAGAGAGAGAGAGAGAGAGAGATCAGCATTAACATTTGAGAGGTGCAGATTGTTCCACAAAACCCTGGTGAGTAAATCCAATTACAGTGTGCAACGACAAGGACCTGCATTTATACAGCACCTTTAACACAGTAGAACTATCTTAAATGATCTGCAGGAACACTGTCACTGAGCCACAGACAGAGATTATACAGCAAGTATACGGAGGCATTGGCCTCGTGGTATTATCACTGGGCTGTTAATCCAGAGACCCAGATAATGTTCTGGGCGACCAGGGTTCAAATAGCCATGGCAGATGGCAGAAGGTGAATTCAATAAACATCTGGAATTAAGAGTCTAATGATGACCATTAATCCATTGTCGATTGTCAGGAAAATCCCATCTGGTTCAATAATGTCCCTTAGGGAAGAGACTGCCATACTTACCTGGTCTGGCCTACATGTGATTCCAGACCCACAGCAATGTGGTTGACTCTGAACTGCCCTCTGGGCAATAAATGCTGGCCGAGTCAGCAATGCCCTCATCCCGTGAATGAATAAAGGGGAAAAAGAAAGTGACCAACGGCTGAGAGACAAAGAGATAGGCTGTTAAAAGAGGAGGAGAGGGCAGGAGAGATGAAGAGAGTCAGGGAGGGAAATTCAGATAATGGGGATTAGGCAGCTGAAGGCATGACCACAACTGGCAACAAAATCAAAGTTGCTGGAAAAGCTCAGCAGGTCTGGCAGCATCTGTGAAGGAGAAAACAGAGTTAACGAATGGACCTGAAACTTAAACTCTGTATTCTCGTTCACAGATGCTGCCAGACCTGCTGAGCTTTTCCAGCAACTTTGTTTTTGTTCCTGATTCACAGCATCCACAGTTCTTTTGGTTTTTACCACAACTGGCAAACTAATTAAAAAAGGGGATGAGTAAGATTCTTGACCTGGAGGAGCATAGGGATCCCAGAGAGTTGTACTGCTGGCAAAAATGACAAGATAGGTAATGAAGGAGCCTTGGATGGATATGAAAATAAGATTAAGAATGTTAAAAGGGATGGATATTCGTCAGGATTGATGATTGGACCTCTGTAACTAATGAATTGGCTTGCAAACAGGTGAAAATCCTATTGAAAAGCACTGGATTCCTGTTGCTACCAGTTATCACTACGTAATTGATGTCAGTTACCAGGGAGGTCACAGAATAAAATCTACCTGTTACATTCCACATTGTACACAGAGAGGCTCTAACCCAACTGGGAGAGAATGACAAGAGGTTGGGTGAAGATACCACGGAATCTATCACCTGGTTACAGCAAAGAAGATGTTTAGGGAGTAAATGAATCAACAACACAGAAACGCTTAGATAAATGCCAGTAATTACCTGAATGGTCAAAAGGTGGCACAGTGCTGACTGCAGGCAGAGAATTTGTGACTCGCTCCCTGCGTCTCACCACAAGCTGCTTGTCCAGAATAATGGGCACAGAGTTGAAGAGCTTACAGCACAGGTGAGCCTCGTACAGTGCAAGGAAAGCATCTCTGTATAGGAAGAGCATGGCTCCTCTCACTAACACCATGCCACAGAAAGCCCTTCCAACCAACACTTGGGAGCTCCTCAAGGATATGTCTCACTCACTCACGCAGGCAAACTGCCTCTGTGTCTCTCTCAGCGCGAGTTTCTGCTGCTCTCTATGACACCGGTTTGTCTGCATGTGTCACGTGTGCGTGTGTGATAGAGAGAGTTTGTTCCTATTTACTGGAACTGCTACTGACTGGGGAATACACATGCCCACAACCATTACACTATGCCTCTCTCACCTGCCAACACGGAACCAGAGCATCTTTCCCCTCACAGAGCAAGTGTACAGTCAACCTTTTACTTATTGAAATATAAGGGAACTCGTCAGGATGTTGAAAGATGTTTCCCCTTATGGGACAGTTTAGAACCAGGGGACACTGTTTAAAAATATAAGGTCTCCCATTTAAGTCAGAGAAAATGAGAATTACTTTCTCTTAGAGGGGTGTGAGCTATGGGACTCTCTTCCCCAGACAGCTGTGGAGGTCGGAATATTTTTAATACAGAGTTTAATAGATTTGTGATTGACAGGTGGCTAATGTTTATGAGGGGAGAGGCAAGAAAATGGGGTTCAGGCCAGAATCAGATCGGCCATGCGAACGGCACAGCAGGCATGATGGGCCAAATGGCCTCTTCCTGTTCCTAATTTGTACGGATGTAAACTGGAGACTATGCAAAGAATCTCTGGATAAATCTAAATTTATGGAATACATAAATCTCTGGAAAATTAATTCACGGGATGTAGGTGTCACTGGTAGGCCAGCATTTATTGACCATTCCTAATTGGCCAGAGGGCAGTTAAGTGTTCATTGCATTGCTGTGGGTCTGGGGTCACATGTAGGCCAGACAAAATGAGGAAGGCAGTTTCCTTCCCTAAAGGGCACTAGTAAAGCAGATGGGGCTTAACAACAATTGACAATGGATTTTATTAAACCCTTAAATCAAGAACTTTATTAAGTTCAACTTGGTCTAATTGAGTTGATGGTGGGTATTGAACCCAGATTTCCTTGACATTGCCTGAGCCTGTGGAGTACTAGGCCATCACCTCACTTTACAGCTCCCTAAGAGTTAGGATTCCCTGAAAGGATGGTCATTTGAGAGATGGTTCAACTCAATGAAGTACTGTGATAAAGATGTGCAATATATATTAATATCATTTGGGAATTTGGATTTTTAAAATTGAGATAGATGAGTTTTAGTTTTAGTTTTCTAAAGGTAACTTACTTTTTGGGGTTAGGAAGTCATTTAAAAAAAACAATCTAAATACATAATTTCCAAGAAAGCATGTGACTTTAGTAAGTACCTAGCCAGGAAGTTGTGGGGTTAATTGATGAACTGCTCACACCACTGAGTTTATGACAAAACAAGGCTCTGCAGAAGGAACATATTTCCATTCCGCACCCTTTCTGTCAACACCTCTATCCCTGCCAAAAACCCCATTGCAATCTAACTTGGTTATTCTTGCTACAAATAAACTCAGAATGACACATAGAGATAGTAAGAACTGCCGATGCTGGAGTTAGAGATAACACAGTGTGGAGCTGGAGGAACTGCCTGGCCTGCTGTGTTCCTCCAGCTCCACACCGTTATCTCAGAATGACACATGATGCTCACAATCCAACAACTGGAAAAAGAAAACACTGTGGAAACTTTTAGAGTTTCAATCTTAAGTGACCATTTCCAGATAACAATTAGGCACCAGAATTGATAAGAATTGAACAACATGCCTGCTCAGGTGAAACTGGCAAAAAGACGGAGTTCATTTACAATCAAACTGGAGGGGTTTGAATGTTTGAAGGTTGGTTGCCATAGGCCAAACTGATACACAGGAGGGACCTGCAGTAGCTTTGATGCACATGGTTTACAAAGGGTCCAATTTGGATGGGGGGGGGGTGGCGGGTGCAAAGGAATGGTTGTGGTGGTAGAGACAGGGATTTTTGGTGAGCTGCTTCAAAGAGACAAGGTGGACCAAAAGGCCTCATTCGTTGCTGTGTGATTTAATGCTGCCAAGGATCAGGAGAACAGAACTACGACTTGTTTAATCGAAGGAAGTAACTACAGCATCAGAAACAGATACTCTGGCTCTTGGTCTCAGTCTGCGACCCACCTTAGCATCAATGGGAGTAGGACTAAACGTAACGCAGATTTGCACATGGTACAGAAGTGTGGATCCTCTTTTGCACAGGGCAGTAGGAACTTTCCAAACAGTCAGATAATCATACAGCCCAGAAGAGGACCATCAAGTCTGCTCTGACAAAAACCAATCAATGTATACTCGTCTCATTTTCCAGCGCTTAGCTCATAGCTTTGAATGTTACGACATTTGAAGTGCTCATCCAAGTATTTTATAAAGGTCATGAGGAGTCCTGTCTCAACTACCCTACTGGTCTTCTAACCAATCGCAGAAGGCATCTTCCTCTGTCTTGCTCACACACACGAACACATGCACATGCACACACACACACACATACACACACACTCACACACAAACACACACACAGTCTGTTGCTGCTCTCTCTCTCACGGTGTGAGTTTCTGCCTGACTCTATCGTACTGATTTGACAGTGTGTGTGACAGTGTGTGTGAGACAGTGCATGTGACAATGTGCGACAGTGTGTGTGACAGTTTGTGTCAGATGCGTGTGACAGTGCATGTGACTGTGTGTGAGAGTGTGTGACAATGTGTCTGAGAGTGTGTATGACTGTATGAGACAGTTTGTGTGAGAACGTGTGACAATGTGTGTGTGAGATGTGTGTGACAATGTGTGTGGCTGTGTGTGAGAGTGTGTGACCATGTGTGTGAGTGTATGTGTGAAATAGTATGTGTGACAGTGTGTGTGGCAGTGTGTGTGAGAGAATACGTGTGACAGTGTGTGAGTATGCATGTGACAGTGTGTGTGAGTGTGTGACTGTGTGTGAGAATGCTTGTGACCACGTGTGTGAGAGTGCGTGTGAGTGTGTGTGAAACTGTGTGTGTGTATCTGAGAGTGTGTGTGGCAGTGTGTGACAGTGTGTGAGAGTGCGTGTGACAGTGCGTGGGAGTGCGTGTGTGAGTGTGTGTGTGACAGTGCTCCCTCCTGCTTACCCAACCCAAGACGGAAGCTGCAGATTGGGGAATGAATGTGTTGCTGGTTTTCCTCCATCCCACCTGTTGTCACTGACCCAGGAGAGATTCCCTTCACAAACCAGCTGCCTCCCTGTAGTAAACCTGAAAATACCTGATTATCCATACTGCTGTTTGCAAAAGCAAAGTGGGGTTGCATGAGCCCATCCTGCTTTTATTTAGAATATTTTATTCTAGTAAAACAAACCCAAGATGCTTCATGGGAGACAACAAGGTGCAGAGCTGGATGAACACAGCAGGCCAAGCAGCATCATAGGAGCAGAAAAGCTGACGTTTCAGGCCTAGACCCTTCATCAGATGAAGGCCTGCTGTGTTCATCCAGCTCTGCACCTTGTTGTCTCAGATTCTCCAGCATCTGCAGTTCCTACTATCTCTGACCCAAGATGCTTCATAGCAGCTGTCCAATTCACACTCCCCAGCTGTTTCCCTATAATCTTGCAAAGTCATACTTTAGAAGTATAATTGTGCATTATTAAAAGTAATTATTTGATAATGAAAATAAAGAATTGTCTGAGATAATCCATGACTTTTTCTCTGTAGGATATTTTAACTTCTTCCATGGGAATTGATCAGTCACTTAACTTCAAAATCACTGCCACAGGAAACCTTCCTTATAGTCCCAATAAGTGTACAATTCCACCGAGTTATGTTAGTCAAGTAGGTACACTCGCACAAAGTAACTGGTAACTAATAACTAGCACTGAATAACTTGTACCTTTAACATAATAAAATATTTCAGCCATTCAATGGCACGAGTGTTACCAAGCAATATTAGACAGTGGGCCACATGAGACAACATCAGAGCCAGGGGTGCATGGTCTGGTCAAATAGATGGATAAGGAGAGTTCTAAGGGTGGAGAGACAGAGAGAGAGAGAAAGAGACAGTGTCAGAGAGAGAGATAAAGAAAGAGAGAGAGAAAGATGGAGGGAACTCCAGAGCTTTAGGGCCCCAGGAGCCAAACATCATGGCTGTTGACGGTGGAATAATTAAAATCTGGGAGGCTGCAGGAGGCAGATTTGAAACTGTGCAGAGATTTTGGAGGGCTGTAGGGCTGGAAGTAGTTGTGTACATACGGAGCTGAGGGAGATTTGGCCCTGGCAGGATTTGAGTACAACAACTGGAAGTTTCAAACAAAATTGTTTCTGGACCTTGAGTGAAGGGGACGCAGATTGACAGTAAATTGAGACACTAGTTAGGGGAGCATGAAGAGTGAGGGAGGGTCTAGAGCAAGGCGGGGTGGGATGTTATTGGTGGGCTAAGAAGCTGTGTGCGTGGGGTATCTGAGAAAACAGGGGGTCTGGAGTAAACTAAAGGAAGCCACCAGTTGCACCACAGAAAGACATGATTAAAAACATAGCTGTTACCTTCATCTTCAAAGGGAGACAATGTGGGCACTGCACGAGAATCTTTGTCCCTGAGCTTGAATTTAATACGGTACTTGGTATTCGGTGGCAAGACATTGAACATTTCACAACAAGCCTGAACTTGCCAGATCACCTCAATCAGTTCCTCATGCATAATGGGTCCCAGCATCCAACCAGCCATGAAATCTCTACCCTTTCAACCAACAGCGAGAGTTTGTGAAGGTCAGTCTCACATAAATCCTGCCTGATTCTCGCAGTGAAAGATTCTACTGTTCCCCGCAATGCTGGCTTGTGTATGTGCGTGGGAGCGTTTGTTCCTATTTACTGAAACTGATGAGGGAATATCATTACCCAGAACTGCTCCTTGCCTTCTCTTGCCGATCATCACTGACCCAAGGGGGCTACAGCTCACACAAGTCAGTCTCCCCAGTCAGTGAGTCCCAGTACAGTAAATAGGAAC
>NW_025973651.1:0-8938 GCF_021869965.1 Rhincodon typus
CAACAAGGTGCAGTGCTGGATGAACACAGCAGGCCAAGCAGCATCATCGGAGCAATGATGCTGCTTGGCCTGCTGTGTTCATCCAGCTCTGCACCTTGTTGTCTCGGATTTTCCAGCATCTGCAGTTCCTACTATCTCAGATCCTTATCTACTTTAGGTTTAATTACAAATTCAAACAGGTTTTGTCCTATCAGTGATTTGAGAGCTTCTGAATGCAGTGACATCATCACCATGAAGACTGATAAACTTCATCAGTCTCACCAGCCTCACAGACAGGGAAAAAAATACACAAATATAAATGTAAGGTGAAGGCATGATAGACACTAAGACTACATAGGATTTAATGTGTGATCGTCATAGGGGACTCCATTGTGTAACATGCAGATAGCTTGTGCTGATGAAAGTCTCAATCCAGAACTATCATTTGATAGAGGTTCAGATCCTCAGGACCATATGGACAAGCAGATGCATGACAGCTTTCAGGGCTTTGTAGTTAGTTTACCTATAGGTAGAAAGGACATGAAGGAAAAGCATTTTTTATTGCGCGATACCCAAAGGAATCTTGTACCTGAACTGCAGAACAATGATGTGAGAGTATTGTTCTTGTGGCTACTGACAATTATGGCTGAAGCATTAGAGAGGGACAAAAAAAAGCATTGGATTTGAGAAATAATTTCAGAATCTATGCAAGAAGAAAATGCACTTCACAGAACAAATATGAACTATTTCAGAGGGATGACTTCCAAGTAAACTCAAGGTTGACATTGAACTTCCTTTTAGTAAATATTTGAATTACTTGAACTTAAGGATAACATATCTATGTTTGAAGATAGTCTTGCTAGATTAAGCAGCCGGTGCAAAGATATTGTTGATACAATTACCAATCTAAGCCCAGAATATAGAAGATACTTAATTTCGCATTCATAATATGTGAACAAGTGCAAATAACATTTGAGTATCTATTTTTGAATGGACAGAGTTTTCTGAAGAACAGTAAAACATGCATGCTATATCCAAGATGTGTCTGTGTTCAAACTTGTCAACAATGGCAGTGTCTCTACATGCACGGTAAAGCATCAATCCTCTGCTAACAGACACATGAGTTCAATCTGTTGACCTATTATTGTGATTACAACACACAGCAGGGAGCAGGGGAAAAAGCATGTCAATTTGTCATTAAAGAAAATCATCTGGTTTACCAAGCCTTTTAGGAAAGGAAATCTGCCAACTTCACCTGACTTGACCTACACATGACTGCAGGCCCACACTGTTTTTAATTCTTAAATGCCTTCTGAATTTCCAAGCCATGCAGTTGAATTAAATCTCTACAAAGAAATGAAAGTAGATGGGCTACCTGGCATTAACCTAGGCACCAGAAATAACAACTGCACACACAAGACTGTTGACCTGCAAAGCAATCCTTCTTGATACCTGAAGACTGATCCAAAACTTGGGATCATAGTCCCACAAACTAGTCAAGTAACAGGCTGACATAATGATACTTGACTTACAGACAATGCCCAGACATCGCTATCACCATCCCTTTACCATATGTACTTTGCCTTAAGTCAAGACTCCTTACCCTAATACCAACAGAAAGTCCAAACACAACTCATTCGTTCCAGAAGCAGGTTTCAGTTGGGTTGATCTCTGACCTCTTAGTGTCAGTAATACATTACTGTGTCATGTTGTCTTTCAGAATCCTCCTGGTTGATGTCCTCATCCTCATCTTCAGAAGATTGCTGTCATTCCCCCAGTTTTTTGCACCCAACACACGCCTGCACCCCCCTTTGTTACCTCCAACTGAGAAGGACACAGCATTCCACAATAATGTGGCACACCCTCTGGGCTAAATTGCAATAGCCTTGCAGGGAGCAGCCGAGCATTTAAAACCTCATGTTAAGGAGGCCTATTGTCTGTTCCGTTATGACCCTGTGAACTGTATTGTACCTTTGTTCTGTGTCAGTCTGAGATTTGCAAGAAAGGGCTATCAACCATCTTTGATAGGGCTAAATCTTGGTTCCTGGCAGCGACTCCTCTAAGGCCTTGGAAAGTGAGAGGAACCTGTGAGTCCCCTAGCATGTACAAGAATATCTAAGTGCACACCTCAAATAATTGGCTTGATGATCATATATAATTTGAACATTGAGGAAGTTGAAAACTTTTCTGTTGATGAATTATACAGACTGGTGATGAGGTGCTCTGAAAGTGATGTGGGCACAGTCGATAGCACGTTAGACCTGACGGAAAGCAGTAATGATGGAGAATTCCACTGCATGACTCTCCTCATCATGGTGGCAGGATATGAAGAGCTGTACTGTGGAGAAACTATCCTCAGTTATATCCTGAATGCGTTTATAGTTTGAGAATTTGGAGCAATGTTCTCTCTAAGCTGCATAGCCACACAGCTGCTCTGAGGGTCGGCATCATGACAGTTCCTGTTTCTTGAGGTGATTCCAAATTTTCCAGCAGCTGGAGAATTTACAGGAAACATAGATTGGGAGATACCATACAGGTCCAAGTTGTTCCTTGAAATGAGCCGCTGGCCTAAAAATTCAGGGCAGTTGTACACCGCCCTTGTGCCTTGGAAAACCACCGACCCCAGGCACAAGTACACAAAGCCGAATGGTGCATTCTGCCTTTAAACCAATACGAACTAGATGCCATGAGAATTTCAAGTGCCACAGACTTTATATTGAATGTACAACGTAACTCAAAGAAGTTTCACCTGAATGAATATTACTGCATGTGTTGAAAATATGAACTTGCTAAAGCACAGCATAAGGCCTGACACACAACTAATATGTTGCTGACTTAGTTTTCGCATCTCAACACACGACAAGGAAATTAAACTTTAGTCTTACCCGTTTAGTCACCCTGA
This sequence comes from Rhincodon typus, assembly GCF_021869965.1. Classification (NCBI taxonomy): domain Eukaryota; kingdom Metazoa; phylum Chordata; class Chondrichthyes; order Orectolobiformes; family Rhincodontidae; genus Rhincodon; species Rhincodon typus. The sequence goes on from NW_025973651.1 coordinate 2,882, forward strand.
ATGCCACATTTCCACCTTTGAAATTCCCCCTCACAGGTTATACTATTTTGGGCTATATATGGGTGAACTAAGTCGATTAATAAGCTTGGCATGGAGAAGTGTTTGCTGTCAAAAGAAAAAAAAACTCTTTTGAAGCTAACTTAAAGAAGTCACAATCTAAATTTTACTTATGGAACAACTTTGAGTCAACAACTCGTGGAATAGGCTGCCTCCTCATATATTAAGTACTGATTCAGTCAAAGCACATGGGATTAATCTCAATCAATATGGAACAGAGGGACGTGGGCTTGGACAAGGACAATGATGAAAAATTACCGAATCTCTCTTGCCAGCATGACTCATGCTGGAGATGAAGGGGTCAGCAGAATTTCCTTTTATTTTTGCTGCATTCTTATGATCATGATAAACTTAGTTAAAGTTTTTGAAAGGCAAATATTAGTTTTAAAATGATTGTAAATACAATTCCCAATGGAAATGTACCCAGAAAGAACCTGACCCTCAATACCATGACTCCAGGTTAAATAAATAAAGTCCATTTATAGAGTTCACTATTGGGGTTTACAGCAATCAGGTCAAAGCAAGTAGTTCTACTTTGCAAAATCTGCACCCTAATGATGGAACAGCAGAAACCTGTTTCCGTGCAGTATTATTAAAGAAGCAACACTGAAACAGTCAGCATCAGTTAATTGTCCTATTTTTATTCTAATATCTAGTTTAGCTGTCAAAATGTAGTTTCTGTCCTAGATTTTTGACAAGGGTAGGATACGAAGAGCTAGCTCTGGAGAAAATGGTACCAGTTGCATCTCAAATGCAGTTAGGTGTTGAGGATTAAGAGTTGTCCCACAAGTCCTGAGAAGCTCCAAGAAATAAGCAGCTGGCATAAAAATTCAGGGCAGCCGTGACGTTGGCTGTGTCTATGATGGGATTGATAATCATTTCTCTGAGCACAAGTCCTCATCCAGCAATCGGCACCGTTCAGAGATTGCAGCCCAGGACGTCCTTAATTGACCCCTCAATGGTCTCTTAGAAAGCTGAGGAAAATGACAGCGAGGCCTGTATAAGCTGGTCTGAACATACTCCTTCAGTTCCTTGGAGGAGCTTCACCTGCTGCTTCTCCTCTGGAGGCTCTGCAGCAGCTGCTGGAAGTCGCTGCTTTTGCTGATGTTGAAATTGTTGTCTCCCTCGACATTGCCTCTTGAATTGCAGCAAAGTTACAGAGACTCCAGTGCTGGCATTCTCAATGGGAGCTCCATGAGCAGATGAGATGTGTCACAACCAAAGTCTTCATGCTAGACCAGGCATAGAATTCTGTCAATAAGCCACCATGATAGTCCTCCAATCTTCCCCTCCTCCTCCTTCTCCTCAGTAAGTCAGCATGATAGCCTCCTCAAAAAAAGGCTGCCTTCCACATCACAATCTGTGTCCATGCAGTACAAGGAAACCTAACCCCAAATCTGAGTTTCCACTTTACCCAGGACTCCATCACTGCTACCTGATAAGCCCCAGTCATTATTGAATAAACCCCGAAGAAAGACCATGACCCATCCCAGACTGGCTTGGCAAGACAGCCCTAACTGAACACAGACGAAGATAACAAGGTGTGGGGCTGGAGGAGCACAGCAGGCCAGGCAGCAGCAGGGGAGCAGGAAAGCTGACGTTTCAGGTCTGGATCCTTCTTCAGAAATGGGGCAGGGGAAGGGGGCTCTGAAATAAATAGAGGAGGCGCAGTGATAGAAGCTGGATAGTGGAGCAGATAGGTGGAGGGAAGACGGACAGGTCGAGGAGGTGGGGATGAAGCTAGTACAGGTGAGTGTAGGTAGGAAGTGGGGGTGGGGGTTGGTCAGTTAGGTAGGAGGAGTGGATAGGTGGGAGGGAAGAAGGATAGGTCAAGGAGACGGGTCAAGAGAGGTGGCTGGTCTTGGGATGAGGTCAGGGCTGGGGAGATTTTGAAGCTTGTAAAGTCCACATTGAGACCATTAGGTTGTAGGGTTCCAAGGCGGAATATGAGGTGATGTTCCTCCAGTTTTTGGGTGGCATCGTTGTGACACTGGAGAGGGCCCAGAATAGACATGCTGCCCAGGCCATAGGAGGGGGAGTTGAAATGGTTCACGACTGGAAGGTGTTGTTGTTTGTCGTGAACCAAGCGTAGGTGCTCCACAAAGCGGTCTCCGAGCCTCCGCTTGGTCTCACCGATGTAGAGGAGGCCACATTCAGGAACAGCAGATACAATATGCCACATTAACGGATGTACAGGTGAACATCTGTTTAATGTGGAAGGTCTTTTTGGGGCCTGGGATGGAGGTGAGGGGGGGGAGGTGTAGGGGCAGGTGTAGCACCTCCTGCGGTTGCAGGGAAAGGTGCTGGGAGTGGTGGGGCTAGTGGAAAGTGTGGAGCGGATGAGAGAGTCACAGAGAGAGTGGTCCCTATGGAAGGCAGATAAGGGTAGGGAGGGAAATATACCCTTCGTAGTGGGGTCAGATTGCAGGTGGCGGAAGTGGCAGAGAATGATGCGTTGAATCTGGAGGTTAATGGGGTGATATGTGAGGACAAGGGAAATTCTGTCTTTGTTTTTATTGTGGGGAGGGGATGTGAGGGATGAGTTGCGGGAAATGCGGGAGATATGGTCGAGGGTGTTTTCAACCACTGTGGGGGGGAAATTCCGGTCCTTGAAAAACGAGGACATCTGGGATGTTCAGGAGTGGAAAGCCTTATCTTGGGAGCAGATGTGACAGAGGCAGAGGAATTAGGAATAGGGGATCACATCCTTGCAGGAAAGTGGGTGGGAGGAGGTGTAGTCTAGGTAGCTGTGGGAGTCGGTGGGCTTGAAATAGATACCAGTTTCCAGGTGGTTACCAGACATGGAGGCAGAGAGGCCCAGGAAGGAAAGAGAGTATTAGAGATGGTCCAGGTGAACTTAAGGTTGTGGTGGAAGGTGTTAGTAAAGTGGCTGAACTGTTCAAGTTCCTCGTGGGAGCACGATGCGGCACCGATACAGTCATCGATGTAACGGAGGAAGATGTGGGGGATGGGGCCAGTGTAAGTACGGAAGAGGGATTGTTCCATGTAACCTACAAAGAGGCAGGCATAGCTTGGGCCCACGTGGGTACCCATGGCCACCCCCTTTGTCTGTAGGAAGTGGGAGGAATTGAAAGAGAAGTTGTTGAGGGTGAGGACGCGTTCGGTTAGGTGGATAAGGGTGTCGGTGGAGAGGGACTGGTCCGGCCTGCGGGACAGGAAGAAGCAGAGGGCTTTTCGGCCATCTTCATTGGGAATGCAAGTATATAGGGACTGGACGTCCAGGCTGAAGGTGAGGTGTTGAGGGGCAGGGAATTGGAAGTTTTGGAGGAGGTGGAGGGTGTGGGTGGTGTCACGGACGTAGGTAGGGAGTTCCTGGACCAAGGGGGAGAAAATGGGAGTCAAGATAGGTGGAGATAAGTTCGGTGGGGCAGGAGCAGGCAGAGACAATGGGTCGACCAGGGCAGTTGGGTTTATGGATTTTGGGAAGGAGATAGAAATGGGTGGTGCGGGGTTGGGGAACAATGAGGTTGGAGGCTGTGGGTGGGAGGTCACCTGAGGTGATGAGGTTATGGATGGTCTGGGAGATGATGTTTTGGTGGTCGGGGGTGGGATCATGATCAAGCGGGCGGTAGGAGGAGGTGTCAGAGAGTTGGGGCCTGGCCTCGGCAATGTAGAGGTCAGTGCGCCATACTACAACTGCGCCTCCCTTGTCCGCGGGTTTAATGGTGAGTTTAGGGTTGGAGCAGAGGGCTGCACGTTCTGCGGGGGAAGGGTTGGAGTGGGTGAGAGGGGTGGAGAGGTTGAGGCGATTGATGTCTCGACGGCAGTAGGAGATGAAGAGGTCAAGGGAGGGTAGGCGGCTTTGGGTGGTGTCCAGGAGGGGGGGTGTGTTGGAGGCAGGAGAAGGGGTCAGTAGAGGGGTGGTTAGACACGCGATTAAAGAAATAAGCGTGGAGGCGGAAGCGGCGGAAAAACTATTCGATGCACAGGTGTGAGCAGTATTCAGGTGGAGGGGGATAAAGGTGAGTCCTTTACTGAGGACTGACCATTCGTCCTCAGTGACGGGGAGGTCTGGGGGGATGATGAAGACTCAGCAGGGCTGGGGGCTGGTGTTGTCTGTAGAGCTTTTAGCTTTTGGGGCAATGGGCGGAATGGCATCAGCGGTGGGCAGAGCGGAATGGCGGCGATGGGCAGAGCAGAATGGCGGTGGTGGGCAGACCAGAGTGGCGGCGGTGGGCGGAGTGGCATTGGCGATGGTGGCAGCGTCAGCAGGTGCGTCCTCAATGTCGGTGGTGTTATTGGTCTTGGCAACAGAGGCGGCAGTATCCGTGGTGTCGATGGTGGTCGTCATACCGGAAGTGGTGTGCCCGGTGTCACGGATGTGACGTCATCTGTGGAGTCCACGAGTGCCACATTGCCAGTGGCGGCAGGCACATTGTGGGGAAGGTCCTGGGTAGGGTTGGGGATTTGCGGGGTGGAAGAGGCCTGTGTTGGGTGGCAGTCACAAGTAAGTTTAGTATACTTACGGTTTTTAGTGTCCAATAAAGCAGCGTAGAATCGTGAGTTGAGACTGTGGATCCTGCGAAGAATGAAAAACAGGAGAGGTCCTTTGCAGGTCTGGGAGAGGGAGGCTCTGAGCTGGGGTAGGCTTGATTGTCGGGCCAGGAGATGCTGGCGCATTGCTGCAAGTGTGTGTTTGAGGAGTCGCAGAGAAAAATGTTTTTGGAGGATCTGAATGTTCTGTATGTAGCAGTCGTCGCGATTGCGACCAAATTGGGATGGCCTGAATGTAGACTGTAGTCCATTGGGGATGATCGGTTCCGTAGGCAGGTACTAAGAAAGGTGATGTGACTGTAGTACCTGGTTTGCTTCAGGACATGGTCGCGCAGTTTCAGGGCCAAAGAGATTACCAGAGGGTTGCAGTGGGAGAGAGATCCACTGAGGTCTTTCCGGAGGGAGGAGGGTAACTTCTTCAAGGTAAACATCCTTAGCAGAGGCTTCACAGTCGGGTTATAACTCACTCAGAGATGGTAGGAACTGCTGATGCTGGAGAATCTGAGATAACAAGGTGTGGAGCTGAATGAACACAGCAGGCCAGGTAGCATCAGAGGAGCAGGAAAGCTGACGTTTCAGGTCTGGACCCTTCTTCAGAAATGGGGGAGGGGTGGGGGCTCTGAAATAAATAGAGAGAGGGGGAGGCGATGATAGAAGGTGGATAGTGGAGCAGAAGGGTGGAGAGAAGACGGACAGGTCAAGGAGGCGGGGATGAAGCTAGTAAAGGTGTGTGTAGGTAGGGAGATAGTAGGAACTGCAGATGCTGGAGAATCCGAGACAACAAGGTGCAGGGCTGGATGAACACAGCAGGCCAAGCAGCATCATAGGAGCAGAGAGGCTGACGTTTCGGGCCTAGACCCTTCATCAGAAAAGGGGGAGGGGAAGGGGGTTTTGAAATAAATAGGGAGAGAGTGGGAGGCGGATAGAAGAGGGATAGAGGAGAGGATAGGTGGAGAGGAAACAAACAGGTCGAAGAGGCGGGGATGGGGCCAGGAAAGGTGAGTGTAGGTAGGGAGTTAGGAAGGGGATAGGTCAGTCCAGGGAGGACGGACAGGTCAAGGGGGCGGGATGAGGTTGGTCGGTAGGAGATGGAGGTGCGGCTTGAGGTGGGAGGAGGGGATAGGTGGGAGGAAGAACAGGTTAGGGAGGCAGGGACGAGCTGGACTGGTTTTGGGATGCGGTGGGGGGAGGGGAGATTTTGAAACTTGTGAAATCTACATTGATACCATTGGGCTGCAGGGTTCCCAAGCGGAATATGAGTTGCTGTTCCTGCAACCTTCGGGTGGCATCGTTGTGGCACTGCAGGAGGCCCAGGATGGACATGTCGTCTGAGGAATGGGAGGGGGAGTTGAAATGGTTCGCGACTGGGAGGTGCAGTTGTTTGTTGCGAACCGAGCGTAAGTGTTCTGCAAAGCGGTCCCCGAGTCTCCGCTTGGTTTCCCCGATGTAGAGGAAGCCACACCGGGTACAGCGGATGCAGTATAC
>NW_025973652.1:0-1932 GCF_021869965.1 Rhincodon typus
TCAATAGTGACACTGCAGTACACTCTTAATATTACCCCGCTGTCAGTGTGGAATTCCCTCAGAGATGACATACACCCTTAGCATCAACCAACTGACAGTTTCAGCATTCCCTTAATATTGACCAACTCACAGTGCAGCACTCTCCTAATATCAAACGCCTGAACGTGAAGCGCTGCATTCATATTGACTATCTGACAGTACAGCCCACCTCAGTGCTGACCCTCTGACAGTGCAGCATTCCCTCATTACTCACCCTGTGATACTGTAGCACACCTTTAATAATGACAGTCTGACAGTGTCACACTCCCTTAATATCGGCCCTTCAACAGTGCAGCACTCCCTCAATGATGACACTGTAACAACGCAGGATTGCGTACTGGTTCTGCAACACTTAAGCACCCAATCATCACTGACCCTCTGTTAGTGCAGCACACCCCTGATATTGACCCTGTGACAATGCAGCACTACCTTAATATTGGTCTTCCGACAGAGTAGCACTTCCGTGATGAAGACACTCTGACAATGCATTGTCCCCTCACTACTGATCTTCTGACAGTGCAGCATTCTGTAATCACTGACTTCTTGATAGTGTAGCAACATGCTTGTTATTGACCCTCCAGCAGTGTAGCACTCTCTCAGTGCTGACCGTCTCACATTGATACGCTGGGAGTGTACCAATCCCGTAATATTGACCCACTGACACAGCAGAACTCCCTCAATATTGGCCTTCTGACAGTACTACACTACTGATCCTTCGGCAGTGCAACGTTCCCCTGATATCAATCTCCTGACATTATTGCAATCTCTCAGTACTAACTCTCTGAACGTGCAGCACTCTCTCAGGACTGATTCTGTGATATTTCAGCACTCCCACATCATTAACCCTCTGACAGTGCAAAACTTCCTTGATATCAATCCTCCAACAGTGCACTATTTCCTTAATATTGGACCTCTGATTGTGTGATTCTCCCTCAGTGTGAAATCCTGACAATGCAGCACTCCCTCAGAAATAACTCTCTGATTAAGCACTTCTTCTGTACTAAAGCTCTGAAAATGGAGCATTCTCTCATGACTGACCCTTTACAGTGCTGCACTGCCTCAGTGCTCACTCACCAAAAGTGCAGCACTCCATTAATAGTGACCGTCTGACAGCATGGCACTCCCCTAATATTGGTCCACTGACAGTGCGGCAATCCCTTAATACTGACCTGCTCGCTGTGCAGCACTGCCCTAATATCAAACCTGCAGACCTATCAGAGGGTCTGTCCTCAGCAAGTGCCCCATTGTCAGCATGTCAATTCTGAGGCAGTGAATCTATATCAGTGGGTCAATACTGAGGTAGCACATAAGAGGGTCAGAATTAAGGGAATGCCATACATTTAGAGGGTCATCACTGAGGGACAGCCTCATGATCAGCGGGTCAGTACTGAGGGATTGCCTTATCGCCAGTAGGTCAGTTCTGACGCAGTGCCTCAATGTAATAGATTTAGAAGTGGAGTAGGAGGCACATGAATAAAAGTTCAGTAGTAAGCTATTGCAGCTCCATCAGAGGGTCAGTACGCAGCGAGTGCCTCATTGACAAGTGAGGTATTGAAGCACTGTTACAGGGTTGGCATTTCCTTGTCAGAGATTCAGAACTGAGAAAGTGCCTTATTATCAAAGGCTCATTCCTGAGGGAGTGCCTCATTGTCAGAGTGACATAATCATGTAGCACTCCCTCAATTATAAACCTTAATATTGACCCTCTGAGAATGTGGCACTGACTCAGCACCGACCTTCTGACAATGAGGCACTGCCTCAGGACTGACCCTCTGATAATGAGGTGATTCCTCAGTACTGAACCATTGACAATGTGACACTCCATTAGTATTGACCTTCTGGTAACAGGGTTCTCCTCAAGTACTGACCCTCTGACGGTTCTGCACTGCCTCA
>NW_025973652.1:2432-5784 GCF_021869965.1 Rhincodon typus
GAAGAAGGGTCCAGGCCTGAAACGTCAGCCTTCCTGCTCCTCTGATGCTGCTTGGCCTGCTGTGTTCAGTCAGCTCTACACCTTGTTATCTCTGATATTTTAATAAACCAGCTTTATTCTAAGATACACATTGTCATGATGATATAAAATAAAAGACTATTAATATATGAATCTCATCAAACAATTTAAAAGTCTTTGATAAAGACAGAAATTGCTGAGGAAACTCAGTAATTCTGGCAGCACCTGTGGGGAGAGAACGGAGTAATGTTTCAAGTCGGGACTCAAATGTTAACTCTGTTCTCTCCCAAAGATGCTGCCAAACCTGCTGAGTTTCACCAGCAATTTCTGGTTTTGTTTCAGATCTCCAGCATTCACAGTTCTTTGTTTTATTAAAAATCTTGAACTTTGGTTTTGAGAGCGAACCATTAAACATGACCATGATTATAAACTTGTGATTTTGCAACAGAAAGCAGTAACAGCAAGAGGAACTCCTTGGAGAATCACTTCTCTCTCATTGTGCAATTCATGCTCAAGCTAGAACCCTACCCCCTACAAACTGGGATATATTGCAGGGATAAGCATATCCAGGAGATGTACCACTAATTATAACAACCATGTTCTTACATAATTACAATTCAATGCATGAAGATAACAGCTCCGAGGTATTGTGCAGCAAAGATGATCATTTTCCAGCTTGCACTTGAGTGAGTTACAAATCAAACCAAATAAACCACCCCACCTGCACAAAATCCGAGACAAGTTAGATATGCCGAGAGCCTGTAGGTTTGCAATGAAGTTCTAATGATCTAAAAGGCAATGCCAGCCTGAAATGGCATAAGGCTCAAAGTTAGCAGAAAGTGAATGAGGGCGAAGAAAGGGAATGAGGGCTAAGAGGTATAAGATGTAGAAGCACAAGTTCCTGTACGCAAAGCAACCTGGCAGACACTTTCAAGGCATAAGTATCCATGAGATCCAAAGTGAAATCTCAGAGGACTGAAGTGGTATGCAAGTTGTAAACAACTATTTTTGTTTCAAAAATATACTTAATTCGTAAGAAAATCTTTATACACATTCATAGTCACAAAAGCAGCTCCATTCTGGACAGTAGCATATGAAGAAACAAACAAACATTAGAGTTTGGTTTGTTTACTCGATACAGTCAAAGACATTTCTAACATGTACAAGATTGTACTTACATGTACTTGAGGCAAGTTGTAAACAATCATGCGATAAGGCTTGTGGTTGGGCCATGCCTAGTTGCATGGATGAAGGAATGAAGAGGATGGTGTACATACAGAATGATGGAACAGAATGAAGGCCTGGAAAAGGGAAAGCTGTTGGCATCAAGAATTGATCTGACTTTCACATTGGGAATTGGCACCCTCCGTTTCTGTGGGAGGGAGATTCAAATGGGGAGCTGCACAGAAATGAGGAGAGATTAGTTATTAATGAGATGCAAATGTATGTGAATAAGATCATTGACACGTATTAGTGAGATTCAGAACTCGCTGCTTAAACCTTAAGGAGAGAAACAACAAAATCAGAAAATTTTCTTGGTGTCAGGAATCTGATTTTTCAATTTTGCTATACTTTCTCATGGAAGGACAGGCTGATGACAGAAGAAAAAATTCATGGATTTTATGAAAAGAAGTGCAAAAGTATGAATACAAATCCAAGTGTTTGTAATATTCCCTCTGGGAAAAGGGTTAGTTGAGCTAAAGTTAGAACCATACGTCCAGGTACAGACACCCTCTTTAGAAAAGAAAGCCCAAGAAGTACCAGAGATTAAAGGAAGAAGTTATGACAGGTCAGGGAAACTAGGGCTCTTTTAATGAAAGTACAGAAGATTAACAAAAGATCTGATTTTATTCAAAATGATAAGGGCCTGAGGCCATAAAAGGCGAAAATTATTTTCACTGACTAGCGAAATGGCATTGAAAGAGTATACACTTAAGACAAGTCCAAAGAGGGACATTAGTAAAGTGAAAGAGAGGGATGTTACAGTATGGAATGTCCCCATGAAAGAGGTGACGGAAGTAGAATTCATAATCATTTCTCGATATTAAAAAAAATGAAGAATAACAGCCAGCAATGCCCACATCCCATGAGTGAAGAATTAACTAAAAAAGAAAGTCTTAAATAGCATGGGAGAAATAATGAGTCTCAGATTAAGTGTACAATGGTCTAGAGATTTAACGCAGGTATGATGTGTGAAATGGCTTCTGAGATACTTGGCCCAATTTTAACTGTGGAGGTGCATGGATTTTCAGCCAGTTGAATCTTGCTTATAGACATCAATGGTCAAATTTTAATTGAGGGTGCAGAGATATTGCGCACACAAGCTCAAAGTTGCCATTGGTGGGAGCTTACAGTCAGGGTCACGCTGAATCAATTTCCTGCAGTCCACTGGTCCGAAGGTTTTCTCTCCCTTTGTGAATGGCAAAACATCTCTAACCGATAAAAATTACACACATCTCCTTCCAAAATATGAAGAGCTTTCACAGTATATAACTTTATGCTGCCCCGTATATTAAAGGTGCTCATAATATGTGGCAACTGTTTTTGCCATGAAGAGATTGTGTCTCAGATAGGGTGCACTACCTTTCTGTTTGCCATTCAGTGATTTTACTGTGAATATGCTGCCTCTCTGCTGCCTTTTTTTCCTATTCTGCAAGACAGTGGCAGACCAACTGTAGCTGCTGTCTACCTCCGAGGATGGTGCTCAGCATTCAGTTACCAGCTCCTGGCAGCTTCTGATACCACTGTATGAACACAGAGCTCATTATAGGTCTAATTAGAGTATCTGCATAACAGAGACAGAATTGTCTCAATACCGCAGACAAGGCACAGGGCTGGGACGCAGAACTCATCAGCAGTAAGCTTCCCAACCTTGAACTGAAAATCCAGGACTGGATTTGAAGTACGAACTGTCCACATTTTCATTTCTCCATTTGGTTATTTTGGACTAAAGTGTGGAATAATTCGATTGACAGTGGACAAATGGAAGCAGAACAGATGTTAATACCGTGTAGATAATGTGTGTCAACTGTTGTTCTCTGATTAGCTTTCTCAGCTCTGACTCAATAGATTGTAGATTTAAACTCTACTACGAAGACTTGAGATCAAATTCTAAACTGACTTTTTAATTTCAAGAATATACTTTATTCATAAAAAGTGTATACACACACACAGTCACAAATGCAGTTCTGTTCCATAAATGGCATATCAAGGTAAAAAACAAACGTTGGAGTTTGACTCTTTACAAACAAACCAAAGGCATCTCTTACTTGAACAAGACTATATTAACAAAGTTGCTGGAAAAGCTCAGCAGGTCTGGCAGTACCTGTGAAGG
>NW_025973652.1:6284-6597 GCF_021869965.1 Rhincodon typus
CCCTCTGCTCCCCGCTCCCCGCTCCGGCTGTGACCCAGCTCCCAGCTTGGCCTGGGCTCGCTCTGCTCCCCGCTCCGGGCTCCGGGCTCCGGCTGTGACCCAGCTCCCAGCTTGGCCTGGGCTCCCTCTGCTCCCCGCTCCCCCCTCCGGCTGTGACCCAGCTCCCAGCTCGGCCTGGACTCGCTCTGCTCCCCGCTCCCCGCTCCCCGCTCCGTCTGTGACCCAGCTCCTAGCTCGGCCTGGGCTCACTCTGCTCCCCGCTTCCTGCTCCGGCTGTGACCCAGCTCCCAGCTCGGCCTGGGCTCGCTCTGCT
>NW_025973652.1:6697-6815 GCF_021869965.1 Rhincodon typus
CGGCCTGGGCTCCCTCTGCTCCCCGCTCCCCACTCCGGCTGTGACCCGGCTCCCAGCTGGGCCTGGGCTCACTCTGCTCCCCGCTTCCCGCTCCGGCTGTGACCCAGCTCCCAGCTCG
>NW_025973652.1:7315-8938 GCF_021869965.1 Rhincodon typus
CTGTGTTCCACCAGCTCCACACTGTGTTATCTCTGACTCCAGCATCGGCAGTTCTTACTATCTTTAATTAATACACTGTTTGGTTTCTAAATGCTATGGAAAAGTCTACCATTGTAAGACTGTATTTTATGATGCAGAACACCTTGGGTGCATCAAAATCTACACAGAGAGAGAGTGTGCAATATACAAAGGGTTCAACTTTTCCACAGATCAGTGAATAGATAGAACAGAATAGAATAGGATAGAAATTTATTATCAGTTGTACTTTTACATGGAAAATACAGTGAAAAGTTTTAAAAGTCACCACACCATGGTGGCTACATCAATGACAGAAGTCATACATACTAATAAAAAAAGTAAAATTAAGACAAAGTTCATCACAGTCAGTTAATGGCTCCTGGGCTCAGGGAAAACCAATTAAAGAATGATGGGATAACAAGGTGTAGAGCTGGATGAACACAGCAGGCCAAGCAGCATCAGAGGAGCAGGAAAGCTGATGTTTCGGGTCTGGACCCTTCTTCAGAAAAACCTGAAACGTCAGCTTTCCTGCTCCTCTGATGCTGCTTGGCCTGCTGTGTTCATCCAGCTCTACACCTTGTTATCTCAGATTCTCCAGCATCGGCAGTTCCTACTATCTCTAAAGAATGATGGAATACCCTGAAGACACATCCAGGATGAGACCACCATTCCAGGTCAAGATGGCCATTCTGGGACAAGACTGCCATGGGCTGGGCCACTGGAATACTGGGCCGGAATCCTCCACCAAAGAAGACCGCTACAATTACAACATTTAACTAGCATCTAGATGGGTATATGAATAGGAAGGGTTTGGAGGAATATGGGCCAAATGCTGGCAAATGGGTCTAGACTAATTTAAGATATCTGGTCGGCTTGGACAAGTTAGACTGAAGTGTCTGTTTCCATGCTGTACATCTCTATGACTCCTGGACAAGACTGCCTGCCAGGCTGCTGGAAAACCGAGACTCCAAAGAATATAAGAACATAAGAACTAGGAACAGGAGTAGGCCATCTGGCCCTTCGAGCCTGCCCCGCCATTTAATAAGATCATGGCTGTTCTTTTTGAGACTGAGCTCCACTTACCCAGTGGAGAAGAAGATGTCCACATATTGGGCTCAGACCACCTATCTCCTCCTTCAGGTGCTTAGGCCTAGCTACGGACCTGGACCCTTGGCCTAGCCTGCGAGTCTGGGCTGGGAGAGTCAGCCCAGGGCCTGCTCCTTGCTCATCGGGAGACCCTGGGCTGGGGTGCAGCCGAATCTTGCTCGTCCTGGCATTGCTTCCACTGCTGCTGAAGGCCTCCTCCTTCACTTGCCACTGTTCAGGCTTAAAAGAAAAGGAAACAAAGAAAAAAACAGCAAATGTAAAATGAAGAAAAGGAAAGAGAAAGAAAGCTAATGGGAACAGGCGAGCCCTGTGCTTTGAACATCTACTTCACCACCATCTTTAAATAATAATTAGGCATAAATTGGATGGCAATTAAATCAACTGTTCAAGTTTCATAATAAACATATGCGTTAAGCTGTGACTAAACATACTAGGGTAGTGTTTCTGCTTTGAGATGAAACTGACAAGCTTATTTTGCAGAGATAGTAGGAACTGCAG
>NW_025973653.1:0-8937 GCF_021869965.1 Rhincodon typus
AAAAGGGTGATGAAGGGTCTAGGCCCGAAACGTCAGCCTTCCTGCTCCTATGATGCTGCTTGGCCTGCTGTGTTCATCCAGCTCTACACCTTGTTATCTAAGAAAGACATCATTCTATTTTCAATCAGCTCTCATTTGCTGCATTACAGTTCATCATAGTTTCAATCTATGCTGGATACTTGATTAAATTAGAGGCACAATGGAAAACCACCGTGTCTGAAGCCAAGTAGTGAGTGTTGACAATGAATGGTGCACATCAAAATTGAGTCCAACTTAAAAGTTTGCCTTAACAAAAAAGTCACCTTCTTGCAGTCAGCTTCCTCCCTAAGGTGTAGACTTCATTCTCTAACAGGCCGAAATTTCTTACTCGCTCAAACAGAGCAAATTATTAACAAATACATGGAATGTCCACCAAAAACCTGCCCATACAAAGTTAACTATCAGATGCAATTATGATTCAAATTTTCAATCCAAACAACATAATCACAAATTGTGTTAAGGTTGCATTGTGAAGCACTTTAAAAATTGTTTTCTGAAAGCACAATTTCGAGTGAAAAAACAATGAAAACATGCAAGCCTATCTAATAGTGAGAGAAGGCACCTCAATAAAAAAAACCAGACAACAATGGTTAAAATTTGACTATGTATCACAGACAAATTCTGAAGAGGCTGAGCAAGTTACGTAAAAAGAAGCGGATTGCAAAAGAATAGAACCAGCATGGCTGCTGACTCTAGAAATGAAAAACGGAATACATATTTGGTTATAAAATTTAACAATACATGTGGGCTAGGAGACAGAGCTAGAAAATATTGTAGTAGTTTATAATGGAGACACACCAACTTCCTACAGAAACAATTTTCTCTGTTCTTTTATGTACATTTAAGACAGCTGCAGTTCTTGTGTTGCCTAGATAATACCTCCATCACTCAAGCAACATCGGATTATCTGGCCATGACCGCTCTGCTGCTTGTGTGCAATCTTGCAGTGCTGAAACTACCTGCAATCTTTCCCTATATTACAATGACTAACTTCAAAAGTATTTCATTGCATGTTATCTGAGCCCTGTCACTGAGATAACAAGGGCAGAAAATTTAAAAAGTGCTCGATTTAAGTAATTGTAACCTTATAGTGAGAAATAATGTGGCAAGCAAGCACACAGATGGAAAGACGGTTAAAGAAAGAAGAGAAAAACCCACAAAAGCATCAATACAAGAGATGTGTCCAAACAGTGTCAAAGATGCAAAGAAACAAGAAGCAAATCAGGTGGTATCATACTCAGTACAACAGGTACTTGTTTGCTTTCTCTAAACTAAGACGCAAACTCAACAGCTGTGTTAAAGCTCAGCTCCAATGTTGGTCTTTGAAAATAACGAAGCTCACCCAGATGTTTCTGGACAGACCTCAGCACGCAGGGGAAATTCTAACACGAGTTTTGAACCAAACTGCCCTGCCATGGTTCATTGCAGCTCACATAATTTAGTGACAAGTTAGAACAGAAATAAATGAACATTTTTAATAGGCCTCTTCTTCTTCTGAAACAGACTACAGATTCAACTGCTCAAGGTGAATCAGATCTGATACGGTTATATTAACCGAGTAGCATCTCTAACGTTACCACCACTATTTATTTATATATTAATGATGGGAGGTCTCCTGTTATTTCTCATGGCCATTTTTTTTAATCACGTGAGAATTTATCTAAATGCTGGGCTATATTTCCATCCAACAGAACCACTTTACAGAACCATCCGACATCAACAAGGCAGCTCATGAGACCAAATACACATTCATGAACCCAAAACTAACTTATGAAAATATCGCCTTGATTTTTTTTAAAAAAGATAATGCAGATTGATTGAGCTTCCACGCCCTTCATTGAAGCACAATCAAATACTTGCAGTGCCACATTTACAAAGATGTGGTTCTTCCTACAAAATCTTAAATTGACGACCTGACGACTGTTCTGACGCATAGTCAAGATCCCATGACATTCTTGAAGCAGCAAGGACCAAGTGGTTCCCTGGCCAATGTAATTTCTTATACCCAAACAATACAATGTCGCATTAAATAAAGAAAACAGGATATGCAATTATGCTGCCAAACCAGATTAAACATGGGTCATCATGAAATTTTATAGTGGCTTGATATTGCCACGTCTGGATGATTTGGAACTGTTCTCTTCAAAGTGAAACAAGTTGATAATTTCTGATTCTGAGCATCTACAAAGAGCAAAACCAGGTTAAGTGTTTGGGTACAAACTCAAAATTACTAAGCAAATATCATTAGCATTTTGTGGCTGAAGTAACCCCATAGCCCTGAATGCAATTAGTTACTTTCAGCCACATACACTAAGAATGTCTTCACCATTGTGTGAAGGTATAGGATCATGTTATAAAACTTGACCTTGTAAACAATTTGGCGAAACTTAAAGTCTTTGGTGTCAATACTGCAGTCATTGTAATGGTCATGCTCCTATAAATGGCATAGATTTTACGTTATGCTTTGTTCCAAGGCTTCCCGAAGTAAGCGGCAGGACTCTAAGTGGGGTTGGAAGTTGGAAGTTAAAGTCACCAACTCTAAGACAATGACTGCTGACCGCCTCCAGTTTCTTCTCCAAACAAAGTATCAAAGTTTTTCTCTCCCTTCACCCATGCCCAATTTCACCCAGGAGTCACAACAGTTTTCAAGCCTCAGAATAAGGTTATGGTGGGAAATGTTTGCGAAACATTGCTTTATCTTCTCGGTTATCTGTATCAATCATGAAATTTAATGATAGCTTGCAGTTCAAATATAAAATATCTTAAATTCATATGTACTATGCTGTTAAGTTACGGAAGCAATAAGTCAAGCCTTTTAAAGATTGGCAAAAAACAACAATTGTCAAGAGATAAACGCAGTTTAAAAACATAAATTCCCTTGATAATAGAGGAAACATCAGTTTCAAAAAGGGGATGCGTTGAATCTACCGTGCACCCTATTCATCTCTGAACTAGAAGCAGCTCACAAGCCGAAGAAAATGGAGATTTTCTTCAGAATTCCCTGAACTCAGCAGACAGCTGGAAGCTTATATTCTTCCATGTACCACTCTCAGAATCTAGAATTAGCTGCACAATGCGTCAAAAATCAACCAGAAGAATTTTTCTTTTACAATTGCATGAAAAGTAAGCACTTTTTGATGTCTTGCATTTTTGAAAGAAAACTATCCATGCCAGTGGGCAGCCATTGTAGTACACAGCTGTTGTTAATTATGCAATCACTCTCCTATACTTTAAATGACATCAGTACCGTTATTAATGGCAGCAGTGCAGCTTGTTCCAGTGTAGGCCGTAGATTGCAATGATCTTGCTAATACTCCAGATGACCAAGAGCAGGACTGATAATTTGGGATTGAAACTTCTTACAGAATTAAAGATCTTCTATTAAACATTATTTCGTTGTGACAACAGTTCTACTCTATCACAAAATCAGAAATTCAGTTCTGAAAACTGCTCCCCATTATAGATATTTATAGTTCAAATACACAGTCATTTTCAAGAGAAAGATCAGAATACGAATCAGCCTGAATTGTTGAGAAGTCTTCATTTTCCCCTTCAGATTTTTTTTGACTTCTCAACCAGGCCAGCCATTCATCCTGGCAGACAACTCAAAAGATGAATCGTGGCCATCTCAAATGAGACTCTATGCAGCGAACTGCACATAACACTATTACAATACACTGATTGCCTGCCACCTCCCTATTCCACCCCCTTCCTGTCAGTCGCCCTTTAAACTAAAATTATGTCCCGCTGTCATACATAAGCTGCAATTATAGGTGCAAAAATCACTTTTCATGCTCTGATGCACTCACATAGCAATTTCCAATACAGATAATAGCTTAATCTTCAGTGTTGACATGGATTACCTCTTGTATGGAACAAACAACAGGATGCTATCAGCCATTCAACGACAATTTCACACAGACTGAAGAGTTTATGAAAGTGGTAAAATTAAGGTCTAGTCTTTTATTTAACAACTGTGTGTACATTTTATCTTCAACCCCCATCCCCAGCCCAAAAAAGAAATCACCAACACTGCGAAGAGAGCAAATTATGCTAACTCTATTGGTCCGGTTAGGTGCATAATATCCTTACCTGTTTGAACGT
Source organism: Rhincodon typus (assembly GCF_021869965.1). NCBI lineage: Eukaryota > Metazoa > Chordata > Chondrichthyes > Orectolobiformes > Rhincodontidae > Rhincodon > Rhincodon typus. The sequence continues at coordinate 4,144 of NW_025973653.1, forward strand.
CAATTACCATCTGATGACCTCCTCTCATTCCAGGTCTGTTGTCATCTCCATCACCTGGCCAAATATAGAATCATAGAATCACAGAATCCTGACAGTGAGCAAAGAGGCCATTCGGCCCATTGAGACGGCACCGACCATCGACCATCGACAGAGCAACCACCCAGGCCTAGGCCCCTACCCTATCCTCATAACGCTGCATTTACCACGGCTCCATTTAGCATGGCTAATGAGCACATCTTTGGACTGTGGCAAGAAACCAGAGCACCTGGCAGAAACCCACACAGACATGGGGAGATTGTGTAAACTTCACACAAATCGTCAGCCAAGGCTGGAGTCAGACCCTGAACCCTGGCGCTGTGAGGCACCAGTGATAGCCACTGAGCTACCGTGCCGCCTTAGCAAAGCTGAGAAGCCCATTGTGCAGCCTGGGAATAAAAGAAAGAATATGATTAATTTTCCAGGAATTTAACTCTGCATGGCAGCATTCTATAAAATCTGAGCAGCAAAATTTCACAATGTACAAACTTCACATCTGTACACATCAATACAACAAAAAAGTGATATTGTGTGCCAACGTAGTTTTTAAAATAAACTTGTAATGTCCCAGAAGGAATATAACAAGTTCATCAGACAGTCCATCATTAGGGAAAAATTCAGTCAGAATATCTGTGGGGATACAGGCTGTTCCTTCAGATTCAGAAAAGACTTGGCAGCTTTGCACTGGCTGTATTCAATTTCAGACCATGCAATTCATGATACAAAAAGGAGTGCAAAAGGAGAACGAGGTTGAGATTCTCTGGAGGCATCGCCAGCAGTCATAATTGTGTAACTATAAACACCAAAAGCCAAATTGTTACTCATTATTAAGTAGAACTGTTGAAGAGAGCTCAGAAAAGCGACAGATACACATAATGAGAGTCTGGGGAGGCAATATAGATAAGAACATCGAGGGAACACTAAAGAGTCCACGTAAACAAATTTAAACTGGTCTAAAATGGCAGTATCAGAAGACTGAAAGAGCATGAGCAAATGAGGAAAAGAAACATATTTTCAACAAAAGAAGTTGGATCAATAGTGCAACAGAACTCCTACAGTAAGCTTTTAAATTATACAAGCAAACACCAAGAGGTAGAGGGACATCCTGCTCTGTTGCCTACACGGTTTCTAAATTTAATGATACCAGGTCAGGACAAAAGTAAATTGTGAAAAGGATGAATGAATGTACAAAGTGAAACAGTGTTAAGTGAATGGGCAAAAATTTGGCAGATGACTTATCATGTGGGAAACTGACAGCTTATCCAATTTGCCAGGAGGGGCAGGAAACATTATTTCAACAGCAAGGGATTGCAGAACTGAGAGGCAGGAAAGGTTCTTGGGGAGCTCGTATATCAAAACATAAAAATTCTGAATGCAGCAAAAGCTAATAACAGGAAGGCAAATAGAAGGTACAAATAGGAATGCTTTGCTACACTTGTATAGCACATTAATAAGGCCACACTTGGGACTGTGAACAGTTCTAATCTCCATACTTAAAGGATGCAAGAAATGTTAGAAGTAATGAGATGTTAGAAGTAATTCAGAAAAGGTTCACTGCACTGAAACCTGGGATAGCAGGGAAGGGTGCTACCTTATATGGAAAAGTTGGACAGTTTTGGCTTGCACCCATTGAAATTCAGAAAAATGAGATGCCATCTTTTTAAAATGCAAGATTCGTGGGAACTTGACAGAGTGAATGCCGAAAGGATGGTGCAGGAATTGTTTTTCTCTCAGAAGTGAATAAATCTTTGAAACTCTCTTCCCCAGAACACAGTGGAGGAGAGTCATTAAATAAACCGAACGCAGATAATTCTGGAACATTATGGGAGTCAAAGGTATAGGGACTAAGTGGGTATATGGAGTTGTGGCAACAATCAGGCCAACAACGATGTTATTGAGCAGAAAAGGAAGTCTTTTTGGGGGGGCATGAGGTGGGGGGAGAATGACATGCTCCATATATTCATTCATTTGTACTATATTTACAAATAAAATTGAGTATTTGCAGGGCTAAATATGCTTACACAGATATTGACCGCTCCATTTTTTAAAAATGTGTGTCTTTTAGTTAATGAAATACAATTCACAAGTATTAGTAGCTAAGGAGAAAGTTGGTGAACATTGTGATTGAACACAGAACTGGTTTGTTTTGAAGAGTTGATTCCAAATCTCCTTGTTACTGCTCCTCAAATGTTGTCATGTTATGAAGCTTCTCACCATGGATTGCTTTCTATTCACTCTCATGGGTGAACTGCTACCCAATGGCTTCACAATCTCTATCCTTGCCTTGAGGTCTGAGAAAGCTTTTACTTTTAAAGGTTCACATGTTAACCCATGTTGAGAGCTGCTGCTTTGGAATTATAATGGGAATAGCTCTTCAGTGATTTAGCTTGCTGCATGTTTGGTTTTACAGTAAACGTTTTCACGTCTTAATGAAAAACGCAGCGTTTGGCCTACAGGAGTTAATCAAATTCGCCTTTTCAGCGGTTTTGATATTTTCCAGTATAGGAGCCCAGCTTTAGATCTAGCAACAGTTTGTGCCCACTGAATTATTCTTCAGTTTCCTGGCAAAACTATATTGTTTAAGTTAAGATAACAAAACTTTGTTTTATTTCTGATTTATTGTCTGCCTGTTATGGAGAAATTGTTCCTCATGTATGGAGTTCAACTGACAGCTGTATATGAGGGTTAAAAACAAAAATAAGCACCTCAGAATATTCACTGTTACCACTACATGTGCTTGACATTTCATGTTTCAAATGAGATCCTGTGATGCTCAAAGACTTAAGTAAAATTTGAGTGTTAGTGTGTGATAGCCCTGTACTTAAACATAAACACATGGAAAATGTGATTTATGTATGAACATCTTTTGGTTTTGCCATATAGTCTTTGCACTTCAGCCTAACTTCCAAAATAACCTAAGAGCTGCTGCTTAAATATACGCATTATTATAATTGCTTCCTTTACCTACAGTTGATCCTTTGCACACAAGTGGCAAGTTAACCAAACATCATGCAGTTAAAAAAAAAAAACCACAGTTCTTGGCCACAATTTAGACCTGGTCCCACACAATTCTCAGTAATGTTCAAGATTACTTTCTTAAGACCTGTCTTGCCTACGGCTACTTCTAGCTTCATCTAGTTAACTTGCAATCGAAATTACACACTAGTTCAAGTTGAATTGTACAGCTCATCTATACCTTACCTTTCCGTTTATTAATAATAGTAACTGTATTTTCATGAGCCATAACTCATTCAAATTATTAGAACAATTTCACTTTTCAAATTGCCTCAATTCATCTAACCAAAACAAACCAAGTCGTAATAGATTTCTCTTGTGCTCCTTACCTTTGTTGCTTTGAGGAATGATCTGTGTCCACCTCGGCTTATATTCCTGTTGACTGATGTACTGATTAAACAAACCATCTGAAATGAAAAGAAGAAATGTGTTTTGGATTTTATTGCACAGTGACAAACAAAATTTGCTTTCTCTATTTTATATTTTTGAGTTAACCTTTCCTCACTTCTTTCTCCTGGATTTGCACTGTGAAATGACTTATCTGGTCAGATATTTAGATGATATTTAGTAGAGACACTGCGGTGTCATCTTCGCAAGTGGCAAACATAGAATGCAGTATTTATTTCGGAATATCAAAACACAAACCTCTTCAGGATGCACTATTACAGGTTTTACAAAATTTCAGTTTTTTTTCTCTCATAACAAATAAATCAAACAAAAAAGTGAAACACTCAAAAACAGATAGGAGCAGCGGTAAGATGGATGTAACGTATTTGGTTAGACACAAGAAAGCATTAACTGGTTTAATGGCGACTAATAGAGAACTCAAACACCTAATTTAGCCTACAAAATTAGGTCAGCTACCTATCAATCGTCAAGTAGATCTAAATAGCTTATTTTCTAAGCCAACCAAAAAATGCCAACTTTCTATTAAAAGCACTGGACACATCAGAAAGGCATGACCAAAGTTCAATGTCTACATTGCAACATCCGCACTCTCAAAGACACATTTCTCGCTTCCCAAATTAAGCTAAAGTTTAAACCTACTCTGTAGCCTCAATCTAAAAACTACATTGAGCTGAACCTCTTAAGCTTTGCGAAGTAGTGTAGACAATCAATTTTACCAGAGACTACAAAGACATGCTCGTGTGCGGAATTACAGGGCACCTTGTTGCTACAGTTTCTTTTGTGAAGAGTCAATGTTGTACGATTGAACCATTCACCTTCTGTCAAGTGATCCAACTTGGATGAAATACATTTGACACAAATTAAAGATAACTGCACCTAGTTTCACCATAGCACCGATCTCTTAAATGACACTTTCTATACCCTCTCTCCCTTAGTCCCATTTCACATCTCCTTCAAATCTTGATCTCACTATCGCTCCCGTTCATAAGCTAGCATGGATGCCCTGTGGGACAAATTTTAATTATGCAAAATATTGAACCAACAGTAAAACTTTTCCATTCCAACACTTTACAATTATATAAGTTACCGGCACAAACTTGATCTCAGACATTAAACACCATACTACCAGTTCACATGGCTCGGGTTGAAAAGCCCCATCAAGTTCAACAAGACCAAAAGAAGCAGAATTTTTCTCCAATTTTCTTCAACTTCGAAAGAATCAAGTGCTATACAATTTCTTACTGGTAAATGAGGTAATGAACAGACTTCGAGATAACAAGGTATAGAGCTGGATGAACACAGCAGGCCAAGCAGCATCAGAGGAGCAGGAAAGCT
>NW_025973654.1:0-8937 GCF_021869965.1 Rhincodon typus
CCTAGACCCTTCTTCTGAAGAAGGGTCTAGGCCCAAAACGTCAGCCTTCCTGCTCCTCTGATGCTGTTTGGCCTGCTGTGTTCATCCAGCTCTACACCTTGTCATCTCAGACTCTCCAGCATCTGCAGTTCCTACTATCTCTGTATATGTCTTGGTATGCTTATAGAGAGCGCGTGATTAGATTGTCAGGCAGGATGACATGGAGTGTGTTAGACTGAGGGTGCTTTTTTGTAACATTGCCATTTGTAGAATTTCAGCACAAATGGCCATGAACAGGAAGCTCTTAAAGATTAATTATCAAACAGCGACTCAGGAACTTCACCAGGAAACTGTAATTTTCAAATATGAATTTCCATTCCACATGAACTGTAATGTTTTGCTCTGAAAGAAATGTTGAAGCTAGTTTATTAGCATCGCCATTATTATTTAGGGCAACAAAGTTAAATATCACCCTCTAAAATTCAAATCACTAAATATGTACATGCCATATGAATAACCATTAATGATACAGGCAAAATATTGGCTTGTCAGCATGCATTATTTGGGCACTGCAAATGCCCTTGATTCTCCAAACTATCATCCATAGCATGTGTGTAGATTTGTGAGGTGAACCACATTTGACACCAGTATGAGCACTGTGAATGTCTGCTGGAAATGTTAAATTGTTACATTATCATAACAAATTGTTTGTAATGCAGATCAACATCCAGCATGCTACATGGAATCTTATAACATGGAAACAGACCCTTTAATCCAACCAGTCCATGCCGAACATAATCCCAAACTAAACTAGTTCCAGCTGCCTGCTCCTGGCGCAATATCCCTCCAAACATTTCATGTGCATGTCAGAGAAGTCATTGAATTCCTACACTATGGAAGTAGGCCATTCAGCCCACTGAGACCACCCCAATCCATTGCAGAGTATCCCTGTCCTATCCCTGTAACCCTGCATATCCCATGGCTAATCCACCTAGCCTGCTCATACCTCGATCTTATGAGCAATTTAGCATGGCCAATCCACCTAACCTGCAGATCTTTGAACTGTGGGAGGAAATCAAAGCACCCGAAGGAAACCCACACAGACACAAGGAGAATGTGCAAACTCCATACAGTCGCCCAAGGGTAGAATTGAACCTGGGTCCCTGGCACAGTGAGGCAGCATTGCTAACCACTGAACCACCATGCTGCCCATGCTGCCCATGCTGCCTAAAGTACCACAGGCACGGGTCATACACACACCACGTCCACAGCTATTGGTATGTGCCGTCATGATACATCTCCTCCAATTATCTTGACTACTTATCAAGACCACCCATCTTGACTCTTTTGCCCTATTGTGAGCTATTTTCCTCCTGGAATGCGAGACAGACAGTGAGAGAGACAGATACTTCGGGAGATAAATGTAGGTGTCGTAGTTATTGGTTTCAGTGCGGGTGGGAAGATGTGCTGAATGAGTGAGTAGGTGGCACAGTGGACATGCATTGCTAGTCAGGGTCAGTATGGGTGATGTCGAGCGAGGGAAGATGTTTCAAACATTATTGAGAGTGGTGGAGTATTGTCCCTGATGGGAGGTAGGTTACAGTAACAGACAATGAGTGTGCAGTGTCGGAGAGAAAATGATGGCACTGAGGCCAACAGAGTGAAGAAGGACATTGACCTTCTTCCTACAGTGCTGAGTTTCTTCTAAATGTCTAAGACTTCTCTAACCGATGTGACAATTGCAGCCCAGGCTGACATGTTCTGGTGTTATGGTGTCTACTGCTAGTCCTGGAGGAAGACAAAGTTCTGCGGTTGCACTTCACCATTTAGCAGGCCCTGTAGGTGGCTGACAGGAAAGAAGGATGCCAATATTCCTCTGAATTACATGTCCAGGGCAAACGTCAGAAAATGTCCCTGCTGACAGCAATTGTCCATGTACACAATGGGCTTTTAAAGGACTCACAGTTGGAGGGCTGTCAGTCTTTCAGTGGATATCGATGCGGTGGACAGCGAAGAAGGTTACCTCAGAGTATAAGGGGATCTTGATTAGATGGGCCAAAGAGCCGTGGAGCGGCAGATGGAGTTTTATTTATATAAATGTGATGTGCTGCATTTTGGAAAGGCAAATCAGGGCAGGACTTATACGCTTAATGATAAGGTCCTGGGGAGTGTTGCTGAACAAAGAGACCTTGGAGTGCAGGTTCATAGTTCCTTGAAAGGGGAGGGTTGCAGGTAGACAGGATACTGAAGAAGGCAATTGGTATGCTTCCCTTTATAGGACAGTACATTGAGTAAATGAGTTGGGAGGTCGTGTTGCAGCTGTACATGACTTTGGTTCGGCCACTTTTGGAATACTGTTTGCAACTCTGGTCACCCTGCTACAGGAAGGATGTTTTGAAACTTGAAAGCATTCAGAAAAGATTTACAAGGATATTTCCAGTGTTGAAAGGTTTAAGCTATAGGGAGAGGCTGAATAGGCTGGGGCTATTTTCCCTGGAGTGTCGAAGGCTGAGGGGTGACTTTATAGAGGTTTATAAAATCATGAGGGTCATGGATAGAGCAAATAGACAAGGTCTCTTCCCTGGGGTGGAGAAATCAAAAACTGGAGGGCACAGGTTTAAGGTGAGAAGGGAAAGATTTTAAAGGGACCTAAGGAGCAACTTTTTCACACAGATGGTGATGCATGTATGGAATGAGCTGCCAGAGGAAGTGGTGGGGATTGGAACAATTACAACATTTAAAAGGTATCTGGATGGTTATATGAATAGGAAAGGTTTAGAGGGATATGGGCCAAATGCTAGCAAATGGGACTAGATTTATCTTGGAAATCTGCTCAGCATCGACAAGTTGGGTTAAAGGGTCTGTTTCCATGCAGTATATCTCGTTTAGTATATCATATGACTCTATGAGTGGCAAGTTGTTCTAGGGATAGCAGGTGTAAGATGGAGCTAGAATTGGAAGTGATGGACACCGTAGTGACAGAATAGCTAGTTAATGAGGCATATTTGGGTCAGATGTGGTGAGAAATCTCACAGGGCCTTTTAGCAAGAACCTCTCCAAAAAACACAACACAACTCACACTTTGCCAAAAAAGTGTAAGTTTCAGATTAATGTATCAGTCCACTAACCACATGGAGAGGTGTAATAAAAATACACCCAATAATCCTCTAGCGTTTTAAGTCTAAAGGTGTGATTATTTTAAACTTCTGAGAACCAGAGGCATAACATGTTGGCAGCGGACGTAAAACATTTTAAACAGTTTTAATACGGAATTAGACTGAAAAACATCAATTTGAATTATAACATTAGACAGAAAGAGAAAAGCTGTGTAAATAATATGAAAATCAATTGATTGCCATTGTTTTCTGTGTATCGTAAACTTGATACCATTTACTTTAGCATGCAGTTGCTTTGTCATTTCCTTCAAAAAATAGTTTGTAACCCATATCCATATTTTCCCTTTAATTCCCATTATCTTAAGCTTATGGAATAGCCTCTGAAAAGAAATCTTGGCTTTCTGGGAGATTTGAAGATAACCCGTTGTTTTGTGTCCTCCAGTTTAGAATTATACTCTTACTTCCTCAAAAAGTATCAATACATTTGATGTAGCATTTTTTTTCATGTGATTATTTTGTTAAATTATTATTGTGCAAATAGGTGCCTGTATTATAACAGTAACTACATGTTAAAGTTAATTAAGTGGTCGTAACTCACATCACTGGAATCAGAGAAAAATGCTAAGTAAACGATGATGCAAGAATTCACTATGTGTTTCAAAGCACAAGTACCTAAGGTGGTTATGAAGGCATAAGGAATATTTCCTTTAATGATTGCAATATCGAATTCAAAAGCAAGGCAGTCATACTAGAACACAGAGTGTTACGTGCAGCTGTGGTTACCTTATGGAATAAATATCACATTGGATAGTCTACAGAGGAGATGTCTGAGGTTCTTTTGAATAAAGAAGGCTAACAGCAGAATCAGTGAGACATGTATGATAAAGGGTCAATTTGGAGTGGGTGGATGAATCTGTAACTTTTAGCAAATAATTCCATAACCAGGATGTATGAATATAGATGATGAGTGGAAGGAGTAAAGGAAGCTTAATTTTGAGCAGTGTGAAAGGGCCCTACCAGTTCAGGCAGTATAGATGGGTGCACTCATTACATTTTAAAAGCCACTTATATAAACACATGAGGTGCCATATCTTACAGGGCTGAGGGCCAGTTGCTGAAAAGTGGGATGAAGTTTGGTTTCTGTTTTTCTGCTGGCACTGGCAGTGTGGTCTCCTTCTGCAATGAAATGCTTATGTGAAGAAATGCAAGCTCGTTACTCTCGAAGATAAAGCTCAACTTTTCTCTTCATAAAAATGTGACGTTTCATTATTTTGCTACTTTACTGCGCAACAACGAGATCTGTAGTCACCTTGTTTGGATTCAGAGACTTCTCAACATGTTTCCAATCCGATGGGAACTGTCCATTGTTCATTAACTCTTAATGACAGCCTTCATTATTTTAGAAGTGCCATCCCACAACTGTCGTCATACTTTGTGAAAATTGTTACTGTAATGATTGTACTGTGTTCAGCCAGGTCCAGTGCATAGAATGAGTTCCCTGATTAGGCTTGTTAACATGGTCCAATCAGGGAGCCTGGTTGACAGAGAAAAACAGATGTTCTTTGGCTACGTCTGTGCCCGGGTATCCCTGGAGAAGGAGCACATGGTGGGCACTGACGCTCTCGATGCCTTTCGGGAGAGGTGGGCACCATGGGCTGTGGAGTGCTTTGTTTCCTCCGTAAACTCTATTTTGATTTGATCCCTATTCTCCCCCTCATTTTTTCTTTCACATAGGCATTGCCCTACAGCGATCCGCTTGATACTGATGTTTTGGTCTCATGGGTGATTTTCCTGGTAAAACAAGATAAACAGAAGCTCTGTTCACTCTGAGAGCTGGCTCTGAGGAAACTGGATCAGTGTCAAGGACTTGCCACGTGTAAATAAAGGGTGACTTGGTGACCGGATACTGGCCTCTTATTTCAGTTGTCTCATGCCGAGGGAATTGCTTGAATCTTTAAGAATATTTTGCTTGTTATTACACAATGAAATGTAACTATAATGTAAGTAGCAGTTTCACAAAATTTGTTCTAAAACAGTAGTTCCAAAATTCAGCATTTTTATATTCGCTCTCAGTTTCAGCAACGTAAATGTGTTTAAGGGTTGTTGCTTCTCCCCAGCCATTCCATTATTGCTTTTGTTCCATCATTCTACCGTTTAATCTTTGCAACTATACAAATTTTAAACTCTTGTTTTACCAAACCTATGTTTTAATAGATTTGCAAAAATTCATATTGTCTTTGCAGTGAATCCTTCACTGTAGTCCTTTGGAAAAGATATTTTACTTTGTCATTGCTGCCCACCTAAGTCCTGGTTCAGAATTACCATCAAAATTTCTTGTCCTTGCTTTCAAATTGGTCTATAAGTTTTTGCAACCTCTTCCAGCCTTACAGCCTCTGAAACCTGAAATCTGACACTTGCAAGTCTTTGATTTCTATCATTTCACTGTCGACAGCCATATCTTCAACTGCTTGAGCACAAGCTCTGGAAATTCTGCCTCAAACTTCTTTGATTCACTACCTCTGTCTCCTTGTTAAAAGCAATTCTTAAAACTTACCTCCTTGCTCAAACTTTAGATGATATGTCCTCATTATTTGATATCTGACACAATGAAAACTTATAGAAATCTTAGCAATGTGGGTTATGGTGAGATTATTGGCAGAATTGGACATGAAGTCTGGCAAGACCTATTTCAACATCAGGAGCATCTCACTGCATCTTTTATGCTTTTGCCAAGTGGTGGGGTGAGTTTCTTGCTAGGTAGCAGCAAGTTGCAAATTAAGGGAGATTTTTAGCTTGTTAAATGCTGTATTAATTACCAAACTTGTTTCATTGACACTCAATAATAAATGCGCTGAACAAGGCAGACATTGAGAAATCTCAACATGTAAAACAGGGTAGGTATCTGGGGATTTCAGCTCACTGTTGGCTGTGAGGAACTTCAATGATGCTCAGCACCATCAGCACCTCAAGAACCAACAAATGGGCTCTCGCCACACAGACACACATCCCTATTGAGATTCGGCATCTTGCCAATCCCTCAAGATCATCGTGGCACCTCTGTCATCCACTTGCAGTCCACTTAGGAAGCACTGAGTTACATTGTAGGGCACACCCAGAAACTGACATTGAAAGGCTGCAGTAGGAACACTTTGTGCACAGGAACAAGCACCCAGACCCTGTAGATTGGACCAGTTGACATCTCAAGGCTGCTTGCCTATTCTCTTAGCACTTGCTTATTTAACACCTACCAGCATGCTCACACCATGCATGCCTCACCTTTTCACACCAATTAGCACAGTCACATAAACAGCCAGCTTGCCTTGTTGTTCAGCAGACTTCGGTTCAAGGGATAAATGACTTGCTGTACAGCATGGTGCTGTATCAATGTCACACCTACACCATGTGCCAATGGTTTATGTGGTAAACACACTGCAGGTGCAGCAAACAAGCAGCTATGTCTCAAAGTCTTGGAGGAGTAGACCTCAGTGAAGTCCATGGAGGCATTCGTCAATCATGGAGTCCGAGAATAGTAAGTCAAGGGCAGCTTCTGACATCAGTACAGGGCATCAGCCACAGACAAGTGTCTGGCGGAGTGTTTTCTATTGGGGGTCTGTGCCTCTGCAGTCTGGGGAGTGGATCATGGTCTGTCATGTGGTTCCATAACAGCCAGCCCAGGGAGCAGGTTGAGGTACCATAGTGGGAGAGATGTACAGAGTCTAGCCTCTTCTCATCCAGAGCTGTCTGGTGTGTTTGCTTAAGGCAGTGCATTGTGGTCAGTTTGTGTTCCATCCACAGAAACAAAATAGAAAGAGGGATGGGATGGGGTGACAGATGGACAGCAGCTGCAGGAGGAAGATTTGGCAACCTGTTCTTTGGAATTGGGAGGTTGAGGCTCAAGGCAAGAGGGATGACAATTGAAAAGGGGATAACAGTATCTGCAGGGGTTGTGATATGGTAAAGCATAAGGGAAGGGAAGGCAAGGCAAGGCAAGGCAAGGCAAGGCAGTCATATGGGAGGGGTATTCATCCATTGTCAGGAGCACCCTGGTTTCAAAGCTGGGACAGTTCATGACCAAACTTGGCATGATCACCTCTTACGCCAGGGGCTTTAGCAGGGAAATATTGTTGGATACAGGGGCATGTACACAGATTGGCAGGGACCCGAGGAGGTGCAAAGCCAATGGGGTTTACAGGAGGAGCTACCTCTTTGGAGAGGCTGGAGAGTCTAATGATGGGTATGCCTTTAGCCTTATAGGCTCACTCTGCTCTTTATGGGTTGTTTTCTCCTGTCATAATAGAAAGAGGAGGATTGAATGAGGTCACAGTGAGTGGCATAAATGTTAGTGCTGGTTTGGGTGGTGGAAACGTGGTGAAGTTTCTGAGGGAGAGAGGAGAGACATGTAGGATTAATGGACGATTGGGGGTGCAAAAGCAGTTTAGGGAAGCTGTTGCACATAATAGTAAGAGCGGTAGACCACAACTCTTAGTAGAAGGTGGGTATTGTATCAGAAATGGAGTGAGTGTGAGGTAGCAGAGAGAAGATGATGGCACCTACCCTGGCCGAGTTGAGAAGGTCATTGACTTCTTATGGCACTGCTCCATGGTCATTCTTATGGTCATCCCTCCAGACTCTGAAGGTGATATTGACCCAAGTGGTGACCTCAGATCAGGATCGGGAAGTTCAGCTTCCTCTGCTGGCCCCCCACTTTGCATTACTCTCTCAAAAAAGATCCTCCAGGTCTTTGTCAGAGACTCATGATGGCATTTTCCCCTTTACCCCAAATTCATCCTTGAACAAACAGGGCACATTTGGAATGCCATTGGTTGTCTGGGTGCTCAACCACCTTTTAAAATTGGCATGGGCATGAGGAATGCTGGTTTTTTAGTGAGTATCCAGCGAGTAGCAAGTTGTTCTGGGAACAGTGTGTGGCAAAATGAGTCTTTAATGGAACTAAAGGGACACCTGCAGCAAGATAAGTAGTTAATGTGGCATATAACAAAGTGTGGAGCTGGAGGAACACAGCAGGCCAGGCAGCATCAGAGGAGCAGGAAAGCTGACGTTTCGGGTCGGGACCAGTCGGGTGGACTGACAACTTGTGTAAGATTGACATTCATTGAAAAATTTGGCGAAATGTTGGATTTTACTGGGTTCTTACATTTTATCAGTTTACAACATGCAATTGAAAAACGCTTGGCAAGGCTTGTTTTCACATTTTCCGACCCATGTATAGTTGCTTTCAAATGAAAAAAATTCCTAAGATAATTAGTTTTGTTTACACTGATCACTTTCAGCATGTAGGAGCCATTTTATTTTCTTTCAGTTTTACAGTGTTTTCTCCTAGCAGACTGTTGACTTGCTTGCAACATGTAAAGTTCAAAGAAATAGGAGTCTTTTTTATTGTAATCTTCTCGGCCATGTTCTTATTTCCTGTCTACATTTATTGCTTTGCTGTCACATCAATGTAACTTTTGTAAACACTAGATAACCTCAAAGCTTTCTTCAGTTTGCCAGGTGACCTGAATAGTAGCTGATAAATGCAACATTTTTGAGCTTCTAGCACATCCAGTGACAAATGTTCTCATATTTGCTCACTGGATATGCACAGAAGATGCTGCAGACAACTTCTTCTATGACTTACTTTGATAATACTATAATAAACTCCAAATAATAAAGACTCAAAACACTTAGCGTAACAGCATCAACCTTGAGAGGCGAAAATGACTTTTCAAAGCTTTCTGAACCATATCTACCATCAGGTTTGCTGGGATATTTCCAGTGTATCAAAAATAATTTGGTGGGAATATGTCCTCTTTTTCATCGGACATGGATTTCATTGGGAGGG
>NW_025973655.1:0-8937 GCF_021869965.1 Rhincodon typus
TTCCTCTCTCTTCATAAACCTATACTCTCTAGTTTAGGAGTCCCTTACCTCAGGGAAAAGACTTGTCTATGCACTCTATCCATGCGCCTCATGATTTTATAAACCTCGATAAGGTCACCCCTCAGCCTCCGAGGCTCCAGGGAAAATATCCCCAGCTTATTCAGCCTCTCCCTATAGTTCAAATCCTCCGACCCTGGCAACATCCTGGTAAATCTTTTCTGAATCTTTTCAAGTTTCACAATATCCTTCCTATAGCAGGGAGACCAGAATTGCACGCAGTATTCCAGAAGTGGCCTAACTGATGTCCTGTACAGCCGCAACTTGACCTCCCAACTCCAATACCAAATGCACTAACCAATAAAGGTAAGCGTTCAAATGCTTTCTTCATGATACTGTCTACCTGCAACTCCACTTTCAAGGAACTATAAAGCTGCACTCCAAGGTCTCTTTGTTCAGCAACACTCCCCAGTACTTTACAGTTAAGTGTATAAGTCCCATCCTGATTTACCTTTCCAAAATGCAGCACCTCACATTTATTTAAAGTAAACTCCATCCCCCACTCCTCAGCCCATCAGCCCATCTGATCAAGATCCCTTTGTACTCTGAGGTAACCTTCTTCACTGTCCACTGCACCTCAAATTTTGGTGTCATCTGTAAACTTACTAACCATATCTCCTATGTTCACATCCACATCATTTATATAAATGACAAAAAACAGTGGACCCAGCACTGATCCTTGTGGTACACCACTGGTCACCGGCCTCTAGTCTGAAAAGCAACCCTCCACCACCACCCTCTGTTTCCATCTACAAACCAGTTCTGTATTTAAATGGTTTGTTCTCCCTGAATTCCGTGTCCTCTTCACAATTTACCATACCAGCTACTTTTGGGTGATCAGCCAATTTAGAAACCATATATTCACTCCTTTTACCCAAACCATTGACATGGATTGTAATTACTTGAAGCCCCAGCACTGATCTAAATGGCGGCCCATTTGTTACATCTTGCCAACCTGCAAAATGGCCACTCTCTATTTCTGTCAGTTAATTAATCTTCAATCAAGAACAAAGAACAATTGAAACATTACCCACATACACCATAAATTGTTATTTTATGCAGAAACTTTTTATATGTCAGTGTCATCTGGAAAGCCAAGTATTCTATAAGACGATAAGACACAGAAACAGATGAAGGTCATTCAACCCATCAAGTCTGTTCTGCCATTCAATAAAATCATGGCTGATTTGACAATCCTCAACTCCACTTTCTTGCCTTATCCTGAAAACCCTGAATCCATTACTGCTAATAATCTATCTCAGCCTTGAATATTCTTGATGACCAAATCTCAACAGCTATCTATAGTAAAGAATCCACAGATTCACTGCCCTACAAGAAGAAATTCCTTACCGCTTACTCTGAAATTAAGCTCTCTGGTCTGAGATTCTCCAACAAGGAGCTGAAGGAGCAACAGGACTGGCAGCTGAATGTCCTAGGATTTACATGTTTCAGGTGTGATAGAAAGGGATGTAAAAGGCGTGGGAGAGTTGCATTACTGGTAAAGGAGTATCTCACAGCTGTACTGAGGGAGGATACATCAGTGGACTCGTGCAGCGAATCAGTATGTGCAGAACTCAGGAACAGGAAGGGTGAAATCATAATGCTGGGGATATACTACAGGCGTCCCAACTGCCAGCAGGAAATAGAGGAGAGAATATGTAGACAGAGTTTAGAAAGATGTAAAAACAGGGTTGTTGCGGTGGGTGATTTTAACTTCCCCTGTATTGACTGGCACTCAATTCATGCTGGGGGCTTGGATGGAGCAGAATTTGTAAGGACCATTCAGGAGGGTTTCTTGACACAGTATGTAATCAGTCCAACCAGGGAATGGGTTATACTGGACACAGTTTTGGGAAATGAGCCTGGCCAGGTGAGTGAAGTTTCAGTGGGGGAGCATTTCAGGAGTAGTGACCATAATACCGTGAATTTTAGAGTTACTCATGGATAGGGATAACAGTAGTCCTCGGGTGAAGGTGTTAAACTGGGGGAAGGCAAACTACAACAATATTAGGCAGGAACTGGATGTTGATTGGAGGCGACTGCTTAAGTATAAATCCAAACTGGACATTTGGGAGTATTTCAAATGGCAGTTGATAAGAGTTCAGGAGCAGCATGTTCCTGCAAGAATGAAGGATAGGTATGGCAAGTTACATGAACTTTAGATGACCAGGGATATTATGCCCTTGGTCAAAAAGAAAAAGGAAGCATATGTAAGGTCTAGGAGGATGGGAACTGTCAAAGATCTTAAAGTATATAAGGAACGTAGGAAAGAACTTAAGCAAGGAATTAGACGAGCTAAAAGGGGTCATGAAAAGTCATTAGCAAACAGGATTAAGGAGGATCCCAAGTCTCTTTGTACATATATGAAAAGCAAGAGGGTAGCCAGGCAAAAGGTTGGTCCACTCAAGGACAAAGGGGGGAATGTATGTGTGGACCCAGAGGAGGTAGGTGAGGTCTTAAATACTTTGTATTGGTATTGACCAAAGAGAAGGAATTGATGGAGGATGATCTCAGGGAAGGGAGTGTCGAATTTCTAAGCCAGGTTGCTACTAAAAAGGAAGAGGTGGTGTGCATCTTAAGAAGTATTTAGATAAGTCCCGGGGTCCTGGTGGGATCCATCCCAGAATATTGAGGGAGGCAAGAGAACAAATTGCTGGAGCATTGACAGACATCTTTGTATCCTCTTTGGACACAGGTGAGTCCCAGAGGACTGGAAAATAGCTAATGTTGTTCCCATTGATTAAAAAGGGTACTGGGGATAATCCAGGAAATTACATGCCTGTGATCCTCACATCAGTGATAGGGAAATTATTGGAAAAGATTGTCAGGGACAAGATCTATAAGCATTTAGAAGGAAGTGGGCTGTTTAGCGATAAACAGCATGGTTTTGTGCGGGGGAGGTCATGCCTCACTAACTTAATTGAGTTTTTTGAGGGGTGACAAAGATGATTGATGCCGGAAAAGGGGTTGATGTTGTCTACATGGACTTCAGTAAAGCCTTTGACAAGGTCCCTCATGACAGACTGGTACAAAACGTGAAGTCACATGGTATCAGTGGTGAGCTGGCAAGATGGATATAGACCTGGCTTAGACATAGGAGACAGAGGGTCGCGGCAGAAGGATGCTTTTCAGAATGGAGGGCTGTGACTAGTGGTGTTCCACAAGGATCAGTGCTGGGATCTCTGCTGTTCATGATCTACATAAATGATTTGGAGGAAAATGTAGCTGGTCTAATTACCAAGTTCGCAGACGATACAAAGGTCGGCAGAATTGCGGATAGTGAGGAGGATTCTCAGAGGATACAACAGGATATAGATCAGTTGGAGGCATGGGCAGAGAAAAGGCAGATGGAGTTTAATCCAGAAAAATGTGAGGTGATGCATTTTGGAAGGTCAAGTGCAGGTGGAAATTATACAGTGAATGGCAGAATCCTTAGGAATATTGATATGCAGAGAGATCTGGTGGCGCAGATTCACATATCACTGAAGGTGGCAGCACAGGTAGATAAGGTAGTGAAAAAGGCTCACAGCATGCTTACCTTCACTGGAAGGGACATTGAGTATGAGGATAGACAAGTTATGCTGCAACTTTATAAACTTTTAGTTAGGCCACATTTGGAATATTGCAATGGCCAAGTAGTATGGGAAGGCAAATGGCCTAGTGGTATTGTTGCTGGACTGTTAATCCAGAGACCCAGATAATGTTCTGGGGACCCAGGTTCGAATCCTGCCATGGCAGATGGTGGAATTTGAATTCAATAAATATCTGGAATTAAGAGTCTAATGATGACCACGAAACCATTGTTGATTGTCAGAAAAACCCATTTGGTTCACTTTAGGGAAGGAAACTGCCATCCTTACCTGGTCTGGCCTACATGTGACTCCACACCCACAGCATTGTGGTTGACTCTGAACTGCCCTCTGGGCAATTAGGGATGGGCAATAAATGCAGCCCAGCCAGTGATGCCCTCATCCCATGAATGAATAAAGAAAAATATAGTTCTGATCACCACATTACCAGAAGGATACACATGCTTTGAAGAGGGGACAGAAAAGGTTTAACCAGGATGTTGCCTGATATGGGGGAGTTTAGCTGTGAAGAAAGGTTAGATAGACTAGGCTTGTTTTCACTGGAACACAGGAGGTTGAGGGGTGACCTGATAGAAGTTTATAAGATTGTGAATGGCATTGATAACCTGCAAAGTATGAGGCTTTTTCCCAGGGTGGAGATGTCAATTATTAGCGGACACAGGTTCAAGGTGCGAGAGGAGAAGTGCAAGCGATGTTTTTCACACAAAGGGTGGTGAGTGTGTGGAACACGCTGTCAGAGGTGGTGGAGGAAGCAGACACAATAGCAGCTTTCAAGAAGCACCTGGACGAATACATAAATAAGAAGGGAATAGAGGGATATGGATCCTGTAAGCGAAGACAGTTTTAATATGGAAGGGCAAAATGTGTCTTCGCAGACTTGGAGGGCTGAAGGGCTTGTTCCTGTGCTGTATTATTCTTTGTTCAAGGGGAAGAAATCTTTCCACATCTACCCTGTCAAGCTCCTTAAGAATCCTGTATGGTTCACTAAGGTCACTTCTTATTTTTCTAAACTTTTTTTTTCATATGAACGTATGCATCGCTGGCTGAGCCAAGATTTATTGCGCATTCTGAGTTGCCCTTGAGAAGGGGGTGGTGAGCTCCTTTTTGAACTACTGCAATCCACATGCTGTAGGTATACCAACAGCTTTCAAGAAGCACCTGGACGAAATGCTGTTAGGGAGGGAATTCCAGGATTTTGACCCAGTGACTCTGAAGGAACGGTAATATATTTCCAAGTCTGGATAGTAAGTGGCTTGGAGGGGAATATTCACATTCCCATGTATCTGGTGGCCTTGTTCTTCCAGATGATGTGGTCACGGGTTTGGAAGGTACTATCTAAGAACATTGGTGAATTTCTGCAGTTTTTTTAATTCATTCACGCGATGAGGGCGTCACTGGCTAGGCAGCATTTATTACCCATCCTTAATTGCCCAGGGGCAGTTAACAGTCAACCACATTGCTGTGGGTCTGGAGTCATATGTATGCTAGACCAGGTAAAGATGGCAAGTTCCTTTCCTAAAGGACATTAGTGAACCAGATGGGTTTTTCCAAAAATCGACAATGGATTCATAGTCATCACTCGACTCTTAATTCCAGATATTTATTGAATTCAAATTCCACCATCTGCCATGGCAGGATTCAAACCCAGGTCCCCAGAACATTAACAATCCAGCAATAATACCACTAGGCCATCACCTCCCCGTGAGTTCATCTTGTTGACGGTACATACTGATGGTTGGTGGTGAAGGGAATGGACGTGGTCCTAATCATGCGGGCTGATTTGTCCTAAATGGCATCGAGCTTCTTGAATGTTGTTGAGCTCCATTCATCAGCAAATGAGATGTATTCCATCACATTCTTGAAATGTGCTTTATAGATGACGGACAGATAATGAGGAGATAGAAGGCAAATTACTCATGATAGTATTCCTAAACTCTAACCTGCTTCATAGCCACTGTGTTTATGTGGCGAGTCTGGTTGAGTTTTTGGTCAATGATAACTCCCTAGATGTTGATAGTGACAGCCATTAAATGTCAAGGGGCAATGGAAAGATTGTCTCTTACTGGAGATGGTCATTGTTTAATGTAAGTGTCACTTGTCAGCCCAAGCCTGGATATTGTCCAGGGTTTGCTGCATTTGGACATGGGCTGCTTCAGGACCTGAGGAGTCAGGAATGGTTCTGAACAATGTGCAACCACCACTGAACATCCACTTCTGATCTTATGATGGAGGGAAGGTTGTTAGTGAAGCAGCTTAAGATGGCTTAGCCTAGTACACTATTGTGAGGAATTCCTACAGAGACGTCCTTGAACTGAGATGACTGTCCACCAATAACCACAACAATCTTCCTTTGTGCCAGGTACGAATCCAACCATGGAGAAGTTTCTCCCCGATTCCCTTTGACTCCAATTTTGTGGCTCCTTGATGCCACACTCTGTCAAATGCAGCTTTGATGTCAAGGGTAGTTATTCTCACCTCACCTCTGGACTTCAACTCTTCTGTCTATGTTTGAACCAAGACTTGAATGAGATCAGGAGCTGAGTGCCTCCTGGGGGATCCCAAAATGGACATCAGTGAGCAGGGTGTTGCTAAGCAACCGCTGCTTGATAGCACTGTTTACACCTTCCATCATTTTACTGATGACCTAGAACGAACTGACGAGGGTGTAAATGGCCAAGTTGGATTTGTCCTGCTTTTTACCCAAACCTGGGCAATTTTCCACATTGTCAGTTGATGCCAGAGTTGTAGCTGTATGGGAACAGATTGGCTCGGGATACAGCAAGTTCTGAAGCACAAATCCTCAGTACTATTGCCAGGATGTGGTCAGGGCCCACAGGCTTTGAAGTATCCACTGCCTTCAGATCTTGACATCATGTGGAGTGAAGCAAATTGACTAAATACTGGCATCTGGGATGCCAGGGATCTCTGAGGGAAGCCAAGATGGATGATCTGCTTCGCACTTCTGGCTGAAGATTGTTGCATGGAGAGTGCATAGATGGCACTTAGATGAACTCCCAGGAAGGTGATGGCCAAGTGGTATTATCGCTGGACTGTTAATCCAGAGACCCAGATAATGTTCTGAGGACCTGGGTTTGAATCCTGCCATGGCAGATGGTGGAATTTGAATTCAATAAATATCTGGAATTAAGAATCTAATGATGACCATGAATCGATTATCCGGAAAAACCCATCTGGTTCACTAATGTCCTTTAGGGAAGGAAACTGCCATCCTTAACCTGGTCTGGTCTACTTGTGACTCCAGTCCCACAGCAATGTGATTGACTCTTAACTGCCCTCTGGACAATTAGGGATGGGTAATAAATGCTGCCTGGTCAGTGATGCCCTCATCCTGTGAATGAATTTAAAAAATAATCATGTGCCGGGCTCCCCTTTCATTGAGGATGGAAATATTGCGAAGAGTGCTCCTCCAGTGAGCCGTTTAATTTGTGATGATATTACAGCTTTAAGAGCCATTATTTTGTATTTTGTATATTTATTGTGTATGTATTTATTTATTTGTGTATTTTATTGTCTGTTTTGTCCTGATCTTTTTTATGAAGAAAGGTTGAGAGTCTTCAAAGCCCATAAAGAAAACAGCTTGTGAGGCCTTGGGGTCTTTTTTTGCTAAGGTTGGAACAATAGAAGCAGCCTGAATGGGTGGGGTCAAGGTCCTACACAGCCAGAATTTTTAGTTTTAGCTTTTTAGTAGCAGTTGTTGCTGAGGTCTCGATGGTACGTTTGGAAGCTGCAGTATATCTCTCCTTGCTTTATTCTCTCTCTCTTTCACCCCCTTGCACCCTCTCGTCCTGTTTCTTCTTGATGTTTTTCCTCCTGAACTGGAGAATTGCCTGTGAAAAAATCTATTTTACTGAATTTGCCTTTTCCAAGGGTGTGTTTATAGTATGTTACTATATCGGAACAGTTACTGTTTAGCAGTTATATAATCTATTATTTGGTTAAGTTTTCCAATAGAGTTAATTATTCCAATTTCTTCTTTCCTTTGTTGTATTTTAATTATAGTGTATGTATAAAGTTTATTATGCTTCAAATCTTGTAGTTTGGCCAATCAGATTGCATCTGGAAAACAACACCTTACACTTAGCTTTAAAATAAGAAAATGTTAGGGTCTAGACTATCTTCAGAATATATTTTGAGAGGGATTGATCTGGTCCATAACAAACTAGGGGCTCTTGTTGGGATCAGAATCTCTAATTCCAGGTTGGGTTTAGGATTGTTGGACTCAAAGGCAGCGAGTGGTGAGTGTTAGTGTCTTTTATTTCGGATGCTGTGTTTGGTTGGCTTAAATAGGATGTGCCTTGTGAAATAATGGCTCTTTCAGTCACTAAGAGATTCCTGGGGATGGGAGAGGTCATTTCAGAAGTTTTACAGCAAGTGAGCAAGGCAGAGCTTTTGGAAATTGCAAACTAGCTGCAGTTACAGTTGCCTGTATCTGTGAGGAAAGGAGAGATAATTGTGGCAATCACGGAGCAATGCCATTGGAATCTTTGGAAATATCTAAAATTCAATTGCAAATGAAGCAGCTTGAGTTAGCGAAAAGAAAAAAAATAACCCTGACAAAAGAAAAAGAAAGAGAAAAGGAAATGAAACAGATTGAATTATGATTAGCAGAACAAAGGAGAAAGAGACAGAAGAAAGGGAGAAAGAGAGAGAAGAAAAGGAAAAAGAGAAAGTTTTTTGAACTTCAGAGGTTGGAACTGAAAACTCAAAGTCAACTTAAAATGGTGGAGGTAGAGGCGAAAAGCAGGGGTACTGATGAGGACAGCGATGGAGAGCAATCCCATCGTAGACAAAGACCTGGTGGGGATTTGTTTAAATATGTCCAAGCATTGCCTAAGTTCGATGAGAAGGATTTAGAAGCCTTTTTTTTCATTTGAGGAAGTGGCTAAACAAATGAAATGGCCAGTGACCATGTGGGTATTGTTGATCTAAACACAGTTGGTCAGTAGAGCTAATGAGGTATTTGCATCACTATCAGAGGAGGTATCTGGGAAGTATAATAAGGTGAAAATGCCATCTTATGTGCATATGAGCAAGTATCATAAGCCTATAGACAATGTTTTTGGAATCTAAAGAGGGAACTTGGTCAAACATACATTGAGTTTGAAAGGATCAAACAAAGCAACTTTGATAGGTGGATAAGGCCATTAAAAATAGATCAAGCATCTGACGCTCCTAGAGAGACGATTATTTTTGAGGAGTTCAAAATTTCACATCCTGAAGTAGTGAGAACTCATGTGGAACAGCAGACAGTTAAGACTGCAAGATTAGC
>NW_025973656.1:0-8936 GCF_021869965.1 Rhincodon typus
GACTTTCCACATCAAGCAGATGTTCACCTGCACATCTGCCAATGTGGTATACTGCATCCGCTGTACCCGGTGTGGCTTCCTCTACATCGGGGAAACCAAGTGGAGGCTCAGGGACCGCTTTGCAGAACACCTACGCTCGGTTCGCAATAAACAACTGCACCTCCCAGTCGCGAACCATTTCAACTCCCCCTCCCATTCCTCAGACGACATGTCCATCCTGGGCCTCCTGCAGTGCCACAACGATGCCACCCGAAGGTTGCAGGAACAGCAACTCATATTCCGCTTGGGAACCCTGCAGCCCAATGGTATCAATGTGGATTTCACAAGCTTCAAAATCTCCCTCCCCCTACCGCACCCCAAAACCAGTCCAGCTCGTCCCTGCCTCCCTAACCTGTTCTTCCTCCCACCTATCCCCTCCTCCTACCTCAAGCCGCACCTCCATCTCCTACCGACTAACCTCATCCCGCCCCCTTGACCTGTCCGTCCTCCCTGGACTGACCTATCCCCTTCCTAACTCCCCACCTACACTCACCTTTACTGGCCCCATCCCCACCTCTTCGACCTGTTTGTTTCCTCTCCACCTATCCTCTCCTCTATCCATCTTCTATCCGCCTCCCACTCTCTCCCTATTTATTTCAGAACCCCATTCCCCTCCCCCTTTTCTGATGAAGGGTCTAGGCCCGAAACGTCAGCCTCTCTGCTCCTATGATGCTGCTTGACCTGCTGTGTTCATCCAGCCCTGCACCTTGTTGTCTCACAAAACTTGATCTTATCATTTAGTTGTTGAGGATTCCATTGAGATATAAAAAATGATTAACAAAGACATGGCTGCTCAGAACCAGAATAATTAAAACGAGCATAAATGCAATGCTTGGGTAAAAGTCTTCTGATATAGAGAAAGCCCCAAGTAAGAAATGGGAGAGGACCTGTGCCAGAAATTCTCCACAGCTCATTCAGAACTCATCAGATACGAAATAGCAGTGCATGGTTAATAGTAGGAATCAATCGAATCAAAGAATGGGGTTACAATATGCTCACTTCAATGTCAGGGTTATTGGAAATGGCTATAAGTAAAAACAGTAAATTAGAATAACTAGGTTGCCAATAATATTAAACTGGGAAATATGGTGCAGAGTCTGAGATCATACAACTCAATATTACTTGGAACAATAAATTACGTTTTACATATGAGGAACAAGTATGGCTTTTTAAATGTATAAAGTATGCAGAAAAAGAGAGGCAATCAAGAGAAACACATGCACATGTGAATGAACTTAAAAAGAAATATGTGCACGTGTGAATGGAGTTAAGGAAAAACCATTCAACAATGAAGAATAACAGGCACAAACTTCTAAGCTGTGGCATTAATGATCACAGATGACTCACACATTAATGGAATGGAATTCTTTTCTACTGATGAAGTAAGTCTGCTGCTTCATGATGTGCACACATAACCAAATCTCCCCCTCGATTGTGCGGCAGGTTAGAGATTCTAATCACGGATATTGGCATGCTGACACACTGACTTCTGTGTGCAAAGGTCACTGTTACTCAAGGACCTTGGAAATACATGGAGCACAAAAGAAAATGATCTGGTATGTAACTCACAATGCACCATGTGTACAGTCTATTTCTGCCTACAACTGCAGGAAGCCAGCTACGTTGGCAAAATCTACTGCCGAAGCTGCAGTATAGACCTTGTCAAAGGGAGACAAGATGAAGTGATGAGATTTATCACAAATTTCAGTGGTAACAGCTTTTATTTATTTGTTGGTTGATGATTGAGATCCCACACAGTGGATCTTTCAAAACAGACAGTTGAATGAAAAATTAACACAGTTTCCACCTTGATGGACACTGGGATGGCCATCCACCTGTTGAGGTACAAATGTTGCTCCAGCAGATGACACAGTTCAGTGACTGTGTCCTGGTTCATCCTTAGCCTGTGGCAGCAATACACTTTTGCTCATCTGTTGGAAATATATCTCTGTATGCTGAAGGACCTTCAGCAGTTATTTCAGCTTTTTGAGAGTAATTGGAGTCTGCTGCTGGACTTGGGTTTGCTGGTGCATTTATTCTTGTTCAATTTTTCACCACCTTTGTTGCACCACAGTCACAGTAATGATAACCTGTGCTGGATTTACTGGCCACAGTTCTAACAAACATTTGTGGAGAATATCAGAAACCACTCCCTCGTGATCTGAGCAGTTAGCATTCACATCACACACAAATGATAGTGGGGCATTATCCTTCAATAATGTGGTATATGGAGGACTCTGAAGGCCTGTACTTGAACTGGATCTGTGAGACTGAAGATGACCCACTTCCCAGACTACAGTGACATGGAATTCCTGATACTGACCATTCCAAGTGGTTGCTTGAATGAGTCCCTGGATTGAGATCAGTTGTTGCCCTTGACCCCTGAATGTTGACAGGCCCCTCAACATAATAGAGGACCATGTTTCTTAGAATTTAAGACATGGAAATTTGGTTGAAGCATTTGTTTGCCACGTTAGCTGCTGGTGCCTGGTGTAGATGTGACATTGATGTAGTACAGTGCCACACACCACCCTGTTGACTAATCGCTGCTGTCACCCATCACAAGCTGCTTGACTTTCTATTTGCGCTAAATGACAAGGCATGACAGTAGCCCTATAAAACAGTAAGTTCTGAATAAGACAGCAAATTGCAAAAAGGCAAGGCAGAAATGCTGTGAGCACTCAAGTAGGCACAATGTGAGTGAGTGCTAATAGAGCTTTCTCTTCCACAGCAACGTAGAAAAGTCTTGCAATCAACTCAAGAACAGGATCAGAGAATATCAGCACATAAACCACACTCTCTTTGTTCAGGAAAAAAAAAAGTGTTGTGTTGTCTGATTTAAGGCTCTTACATCCACATTAAAAACAGCTGAGAGAGGTATGTTTGTGTGGGGACAGAGTGGCAGGCTTGCAGATGTGGTGAGTGTAGAGTGGCAAATGGGTGAAAAAAATGAATGGCCTTCAATGTATACTGCTATTGTGTAGTATCTACAAAATGCGCAATAAAAAATTACCAAGGCTCCTTCCAAAAGTACAACCACTGCCATCTGGAATGACAAGGGCAGCAGATACATGGCAATATTGTTGTGAACATGATATAGTATTTATGGATTGGAAGGCAGGACATTAGAATTTGTATAATGATAGGGGGAAAGTGTGTGGTCCCTTTAAAAGATGTGTTTTCTCGGCTTGGAGATTAAAAGAAAGGTTTGCAGGCAGCAGCAGATGCACAGAGAGTTCTTGAAAATGGCTGTACTGTTAATGGGCAAAGCAGCAATTTTACCAAGACAACAGGTTTTGAATTTAGCCAATTAATTTAAACCAGGCCCCAGATACCAAAGCCCAATTAAATTTAAATCTTGAGGGTATTAAAGAAGAGAGCATTTGAAAATCAGGGTGAGAGCAAACAGCCATCTCTTAAGAGAACAGGTCCCAATAGCCATCAGTTCTAAAGAAAGAGAAAATCACTGGCTCTCACAGAAATCTCTAAGATCTCAGAGTAAACGCCATCTAAATAAAGGTACTACGACATTACAGTACTCGTAGCTAACATTCCTGATACAAGAATTTGACGGAGGAAGGCATTCCTGACTGAAGGATAGCGGAGAAGGCAAGGAACATCCCAGAAGATTTATACAGGCTGTAATTTTGAGAGATTAAGCTTTTTTTAAAAAATTTGTTTTATGTAAGTGGGACTCGTATATATTGGAACAGAATACTATTTGAATTTTGCTTTATTTGGGAATAGTTAGTAGTTAAGGGGGAATTGTTCAGTTTGTTAGTAATTCTGTTAATTTCTTAACTGTTAGAGTTAGATAAATAAATGGTTACTTGTTGTTTATAAAGTGAGTATCAGGGATTTCTTTCATTTAACCACTCCTTTATAACAGATTGGAGGTGAGAGGCAGATTTTACCATTTTTTCCCATTTCCTTCAACAGATTACAAGGCAAGGTGAGCTTCTCTAGGTGTTTCAGTTTTTAATTATCAGAGGGATGTCGACCATCCACTTCGTAACAGACTGGGGGCTCAAGTCCAGGATTGGGCCAGTTCGTATACAGGATCTGAATGGATCTGAAATGATTTGGACAGATTTAAAAATACTTGAGGTTTAATTCATAGATCTTTAAATAAAACTTAGATGAGAAGTGGAAAATCTGTTTAATTTCTGTTAATTGTGGTTGGTTAAATCAAAAGTGGGGGAAATAGCTCTTAACATTGCTAAAGAGGTTCTGGTGTTTGAAGATGATTCCCGACTTGCCAAGAAAGTTCAGAGAGAGAATATATTTTTAGACATACCAAACAAGCTCGAATTGAGTTTAACTAGGGATCAGAGGAAAGCTGAAATTGTAAAGGAGTTAAGTCAAACATTTAAGTATACCAGAGAAACAGGCAAGTGCAGTGGAGTTAGAAAAAAATAAATTGCAAGCAAATAAGACAATTGGAGTTAGAAAGGTAAAAAGAGAAAAAAGAATGTTCGAGTTGGAAAAAAATAAAGTTGGAACTTGAAGCAAAAAGACTTCAAATGGCAGAAGGAAAAGTACAAAATAGAAGTGAGGATGAGCAAACTCATCATAGCCAACAGCCTTTCAGGGATATATATAAATACGTCAAAACATTACCAAAATTCAATGAAAAAGATATAGAAGCGTTTTGCATTTACTTTGAGAAATTGGCTAAACAGATGAACTGGCCAGAGGATATGTGGGTAATGTTAGGTCAGACCAAGTTGGTAGGCAGGGCTAGTGAGGTGTTTGCAGTGCAGTCAGAAGAAGTGTCAAAGGAATCTGAAGGAGTGAAACAGGCTATTTCGAGTGCCTACAAATTGGTACCAAAACCGTATAGACAATGGTTCAGAAATATAAGAAAAGAACTAGGTCAGACTTATGTTGAATTTGAAAGAATTAAATAGAACAACTTTGATAGATGGGTGAGAGCATTGAAGATAGAAAAGACATATAAGTATCTTAGAGACATTATTCTGCTGGAGCAGTTCAAAACTCACTTTCAGAAATGATAAGAACTCACGTTGAAGAACAGAAAGTTAAAACAGTGAGAAAAGCTGCAGAGATGGCGAATGAATATGCATGAATCGAAATCTAGCTTCCAACAGCAATTTCAATTTCATTCCGTGAGGGATAGAAATTGGGAAAAAGGGAGATCCTTCAATGAAAAACAAAACGTAGATCACACTGGGAACAGTTTACTACATGTGAGAAAAGAAACGCAAAAGGGTGAAAAAGAGGTGAAAAGCATCAGAAGTTTCCACTGTAATAAAGGGGGACACACAAAGTCACAGTTCTGGTGGTTTAAGAAAGGCACTGGGAAAAAGGATGTGGTAAAAGAGGCTAAACCAGTGGGCTTAGTTGAGGTAGTGAAGGAATTTCCAAGAGAAGTCGAGGAGCTGCAGGAGAGTGCACAGCCTGGGCTGGATTGTAAGTTAATGTCTGATCTCTTGAAAGACTTCACCTCTGTGGGTATGATTTACTCAGGAAGAACAGGCAGAGAAGGTAAAGAAGTTAAAATATTGAGAGATATATGGTTGGTCAGTTTATAGTATTAAGAGATGAAAATATTTGCACTCCTTCTGAAATGTTACCCGAGAGAGTGATAATGTATGGAATAAATGAAGAGAGATTTCATGATCCCCTGTGTAAAATAAGGCTGGAAATTCCAATCAAGACTGGGGAAATGACAGTGGGAATGACTGAAAGAATGTCTATTCCAGGCATACAGTTTGTTCTTGGAAATGACCTAGCAGGATCAAAGGTGGTAGAATGATGCCCCTTGTAGTGCAAAAGCCAAAAGAAAATCATGGAACTGAAGAGTTAAGAGAAAAATACCCTGGATTTTTTCTGGACTGTGCCGTGACAAGATTCCACAGGCTTAAGTTAAAGGAAGAGGGGAAAACAAAAGAGAAAGATGAAGGAGTTGAGATCTAGTTAGCTGACATCCTGTTTGATGAAATGGTAAAGGAAGAACCTAAGCAGGTAGAGGATCAGTTCTGAAAGATGAATGGAGTTACAACAAAAAGATGAGACAATAAAAGATTTGTATCATAAAGCCTACTTGTAAAAGGAATCAGACTGTATTCCAGAAAGGATAGAATCCTGAAGCAGAAATAGAGACATTGGCAGGTGAGTGCAGTGGAGAACTGGGTGGACATTCACCAGATTGTGTTGCCGGTATCATACAGGTGGCAAGTACTGCAGCAGCACACAAATTACCTGTCGGAGAATATCTACGAATGAGGAAGACTCAGGCTAAGCTACAGAAGCATTTCTATTGACCTGGATTACATAACGATGTGGTTGAATTTTGTCATATCTTTCATACAGGTACACACATGGTAGGAAAGCCACAGGCAGTATTAAAACCCATGCCTTTGATACTAATTCCCTCATTTGAAGAATCTTTCATGCAGCTTCTGATTGAATACATAGGTGTCCTTCCTAAAACCAAAAGTGGCAACCAATATTTGCTAACTATAATGGAAGTGCCTACCAGATTTCTGGAGGCAATTCTATTATGGTATGTCGGGGCAAAGAAGGTTGTGGAGGAATTGCTTGCTTTTTTTTACCCATTATGGACTACCCATTGAGATTCAATCAGATCAAGTGTCCAATTTTACTGCCAAACTGTTTAAGGAGGTCACGGATAGTTAAGACAACCAACACTTTAAATCAAGTGCATACCATCCTGAATCCTATAGAGTATTGAAAAGGTGGTGTCAGACCCTAAAGACAATGCTGACAGCTTATTGCCAGGAATACCCAAATGATTGAGATAAAGGTATCCCAATCATATTATTTGCTATTTCAGGTATCCAAATGAATCAACTCAGTTTACTCCATTTGAATTGATATTCGGATATAAAATAAGGGGGCATTTAAAATTAATTGATAGGTCTGAAGTCACAGTTGGAATATGTATCTGAGGTGAGAGAAAGATTAAACAGTGTAGGTGAATTAGATAGACAACATTTGAAGTGGCACAGCTTCTAATGAAGCAAGAAGCAGATAAGAAATCAAAAATTCATACGTTTGCCCGTGGGGATGAAGTATTGGTGTTGTTCCCAATGGTAGGAGGTCAAATCAAGGTTTAGTGGTCCCTATCAGATTGATGAGAAGTTAAGTCAGGTGAATTATCTGGTAAAGATCCCAGGCAGGAAAAAAAAAATCAGGTATGTCATGTGAACATGTCATGTGAAAGGGAACTGGAGAAACACGTATTAATTACTGCCACTCAGAGTGAGGAATCAAAGCCAGATGATTGGATTTTGATGTTCCTCAGCATAAACAAAATAATGAGGAAGTCCTTAAAGAATGGGATAGGATAGAAAGGTATCTCTCTCAGGAATAGAGAGAATTGAAAGGCTTGTTGCAGCACTATGTGGAAGTGGGAATAGAATGGGGAGGACGAATACTATAGTACACAAGGTTGATATAGGAAATGTTGTTCTGATAAAACAACACCCCTACAGGCTTAATAAAAATCGAAAGAACTGTGGATGCTGTAACTCAGGAACAAAAACAAAATTGCTGGAAAAACTCAGCAGGTCTGGCAGCATCTGTGGAGGAGAAAACAGAGTTAACGTTGCGGGACTGACCGATAGTGGGTGGGAAAACGTCAGTTTATATGCAGAAAATAGGGAGGTGGGTGGGGCAAGGAGTGAACGATAGGATAGAGCCCACAGAGAAAGAAAGACAGTTGGACAGACAAATGAGTTGCTAACGATCAAGCTGGGAGGGTGAGTAGTTGTTAATGGGGACTAACAACAGGGGGTGTGTAATGGCAGGCTATGTGGTAACAAGGCCTGGCGTGTGGAGTAGGGGGCTGGGACATGGGAGAGTTTAGGCCCTAAAATTATTGAACTCAATATTGAGTCCGGAGGGCTGTAGGGTCTTCAAGCAGAAAATGAGGTGTTGTTCCTCCAGCTTGCATTGAGCTTCGCTGGAACACTGCAGCAAGCCAGAGACAGAGATATTGGCCAGGGAGCAGGGTGGTGCATTGAAGTTGCAGGCAACAGGTAGTTCAGAGTCTTTTTTGCAAGGAGAATGTAGATGTTCTATGAAATGGTCAACAAGTCTACACTTTGTTTCCCCAGTGTAGAGGAGACCACGTTCTGAGCAGCGAATGCAGTAGACTAGATTCTGGGAAGTGCAGATGAAGTGTTGCTTCACCTGGAAGGTATGTTTGGGCCCTTGGATACTGGGGAGGGAGGAAGTAAATGGGCAGGTGTTGCATCTTCGCCGGTTACAGGGGAAGGTACCATAGGGCTGTGGGGAGGTGTTGGGGGTGAGGGAAGTGTGGACCAGGGTGTCCCGGAGGGAATGGTCCCTGCAGAAGGTGGACAAGGAAGGGGAGATGAATATGTATCTGGTGGTGGCATCTCGCTGGAGGTGGCGGAAATGGCGTCTGGCATGGTAGTGTTCAATGTTTTATATATATGTATATAGTTCTAAATAAATAACATACATATTTAGTAATAATGGCATTAAGATTTAGAGAGAAAAAAAAGCCATCTTTTCATAATGATGGTTCATTTTTTCTTAAGAGGGGAGATGTTGCAAAGCTGGTATAGTACTTGTGGATTGGAATGCAGGATGTTAGAATTTGTTTGTAAAATGGTAAGAGGAAGAGTGTGTAGTCTCTTTAAAAGATGTGTTTTCTTGGCTTGGAGATTAAAGAAAATATCTGCAGACAGCAGCAGATGCTCAGAAAGTTCTTGAAATTGAAACATTGTATAAAACGTTAGAGAGATAGTAGGAACTGCAGATGCTGAAGAATCTGAGATAACAAGGTGTAGAGCTGGATGAAAACAGCAGGCCAAGCAGCATCAGAGGAGCAGGAAAGCTGACGTTTCGGGCCTAGACCCTTCTTCAGAAAATGAAGAAGG
>NW_025973657.1:0-8936 GCF_021869965.1 Rhincodon typus
ATTTCCAAGTGAGGATGGTGAGTGGTTTGGAGGGGAACTTGCAGGGGATGGTGTTCCCATCTATCTACAACCCTTGTCCTTCTGGATGGAAGTGGTCGTGGGTTTAGAAGGTGCTGCCTGAGGATCTTTGGTGAATTTCTGCAGTGTATCTTGTAGATAGTACACACTGCTGCTACTGAGCGTCGGTGGTGGAGGGAGTGGATGCTTGTGGATGTGGTGCCAATCAAGCGGCTGCTTTGTCCTGGATGGTGTCAAGCTTCTTGAGTGTTGTTGGAGCTGTACTCATCCAGGCAAGTGGGGAGTATTCCATCACACTCCTGAGTTGTGCCTTGTAGATGGTGGACAGGCTTTGGGGAGTCAGGAGGTGAGTTACTTGCTGCAGGATTCTTAGCCTCTGACCAGCTTTTCTGCTGCTGTTGATGGCCCACAGCGCCTCATGGATGCCCATCTTGAGTTGCTAGATCTGTTCAAATTCTGTCCCATTTAGCACAGTGATAGTGCCACACAACACGATGGAAGTTATTCTCAATGTGAAGGCAGAACTTTTTCTCCATGAGGACTGTGCGATGGTCACTCTTACCGATACTGTCATGGACAGATATAACTGCAGTTGGCAGATTGGTAAGGATGAGGCCAGGTATGTTTTCCCCTCTTGTTGGTTCCCTCACCACCTGCCGCAGACCCAGTCTCGTAGCTATATCCTTTAGGGCCCAACCAGCTCGATCAGTAGAACTGCTGCTGAGCCACTCTTGGTGGTGGATATTGAAATCCCCCACCCAGAGTACATTTTGTGCCCTTGCCATCCTCAGTGCTTCATCTAAGTGTTGTTCAACATGGAGGAATACTGATACAGATCTCCAACATCCGCAGTTCTTTATTTTATTTTAATAAGAAAAGCCTTACCTTCTGTTGATTAAATTGGCAGGCATCCTTCAGTAAATCCTCAGCAGCAAGCTGTCCTTGCAGGTGTCTGAGCATCTCCTCCCGTTGGGTTAATTTCTCCTCTGCCCTTTGAGCACGGCCCAGGACCTGGTGGTAGATGTCACTCTGATGTTCCAGCTGTTTGTTCACATTCGTGACCCGCTCCTCCATTTCCTTCACTTTCTTTCAACGACAAAAAAAAACACAACTTGCATTTGGCTAGCACCCTTAACATCGTTAAAAACATCACAAGGGAGATCATGGAAACCCTTTCTCGGACTAAACTTAACACCGAGTCACGTCAGTTGATAATTCAACAGCTGCCCAAAGGCTTGGTCGAGGACAGAGATTGTAAGAGCTATCAAACAGGAGGAAAACCAGGCACAGAGCTTTATGGAGGGACTCCCTGAACTCACAGCCACCAGCAATCGGGAGATTCACATCGCAATGGCACAAAAGTCCAGCCCGAGAGATACACAAATATCTCACAGGGCTGTACAGGAAAAGGGGGATACAGGGACAGGGCAAGGCAAGACTGCACAGCAAGTTCATTCTGAGAAAGAAAAACTTTACAATTAGCTGCTGGAAAACTGGAGGAAAGTGTAAGTCGGCTGTGATGAGAACGCAGGATAAAGTCAGCAGGTAAACAAAAATCCCCAAATCTGCAATTAGGTTCCAGTCTGTATCTCCCTCCCTGCTCTCTGTTATTTTGTATATACACCTCCTAAACCCTTCAATTAGATTCCAGTCTTCACCTACCTCCTGGGTATCTGTTATTCTATATATAAACCAGCCTGAACACCTCGATTAGATTCCAGTCTGCACCTCCCTATTGGGTATCTGTTATTTTATACATAAACTTCCCGAATCCCTGGATTCAATTCCAGTTTGTAACTCACTCCCAGGTATCTATTATTCTATATATATACCACCCTGAACCCCTCAATTAGATTCCAGTCGGTAACTCACTCCTGGGGTATCTGTTATTCTGTATATAAACCACCCTGAACCCCTCGATCAGATTCCAGTCTATAACTCACTCCCAGGTATCTATTATTCTATATATAAACCACCTTGAACCCCTTGATTAGATTCCAGTCTGTAACACACTCCCGGAGTATCTGTTATTCTGTATATAAACCACCCTGAACCCCTCGATCAGATTCCAGTCTGCAATTTACTCCCAGGTACCTATTATTCTATATATAAACCCCCCTGAACACCTCGATTCGATTCCAGTCTGTAACTTGCTAAACAATGAAGGTATTAGTTTGGTTTTGGATCCCACATTACCGTTTTATGATTGATGTTAGACTCAGGTGAAGGATGAGTCAATCTATTTTTACTTTACGGAGTCTCAAACGTTGTTAAGTAGAGACTGGAGGGTGAAACTTTCCATCTTGCACTCATCTGAACCAGAAGGCAAGGAACAGACTGGAGGACTGAGTCACCACGTGATCCGGTGTGAGAAGAGGTTGCTGATTGGTTGGACTGTGCCGGGGGATGCAGCAGAGTTTTGCTGTGTCCATGACTCCTTTTAGAACAAGCTACAACACCTGTATAAATTCTACCATCCAATGAGGTCGTGGCTGATGTGATAATCCTCAACTACATTTTCCTGCCTTTCCCCATAACCCTCGATTCCCTTACTCATTGAAAACCTGTCTGTCTCATCCTTGAATATCCTGAATGGCCCAGCCTCGACAGCCCTCTGTGGTGAAGAATTCCACAGTTTCATTCCCCTCGGAGAGAGACAATTCCTCCTCATCTCAATCTGAAATGTGCGACCCCTTACCCTGAGATGATGCCCTCTTGTCCTAGACTCTCTGTCAAGGGGAAACAACCTCTCCACATCCCCCCTGTCAAATCCCCGAGGAATATCAATAAGGTCCCCTCTCATTCTTCTAAACTCCAATAAGTACAGGCCCAACCTACTCAACCTCTCAGAAGAGAAACATAGAAAATATAGTCCAGAGGAGGCCCTTTGGCCTATTGAGTCTGTACTGTCATACCCAGGATCAGTCTAGTGAACCTTCTCTGGATTGCCTCCGTAGCCAGTCTGTCTTTCCTTAGATGAAGGACCCAAAACCCTTCACAATATTCCAGCTGTGGTCTGACAATAGCTTTGTATAGTTTTTACAAACCTCCCACCCCCTGTATTTGTACGTTCCATTCCCTCTGAAATGAAAGGTCTCCTGCCCTGCTATCTGTCTGCTATCGCTCAGTGTAACCTGGGAGCACATTACATCGATCCCTCG
Organism: Rhincodon typus; assembly: GCF_021869965.1. Classification (NCBI taxonomy): domain Eukaryota; kingdom Metazoa; phylum Chordata; class Chondrichthyes; order Orectolobiformes; family Rhincodontidae; genus Rhincodon; species Rhincodon typus. The sequence goes on from NW_025973657.1 coordinate 3,180, forward strand.
GTACTCACAGCTACGTGGGTCCGGTCATTGCTGCAGATTTCCTTCACTTTGTTCTTGATTGCTTCCTCTGTGGCAGGAACGCGGGTAAAGCCATCGCTTAGCAATGCCGCCAGCTGCTCAAGGAAACTCTGGCGCAGTAGGATGGCCGCTTTGGTTTGATAGGTGCTGTTGTGCAGGCAATCATCCAGGTCACTCACGTGTTTCGCATTGAGGGCCTGCGCCTGGTAAGCAGTGCCCAGAGTTCGCTGGCACTCTGCCAGCCTATCGTGGAGCACTTTGTTCTCCTGCTCAACGGCCTTCTTCAGAAGCAAAGCTTCATCCATCTCCTAAAGCACAGGAAATAATCAATAGGTGCCAGTCATAACTCAGTGGGCAGCTCTTTGGGAAATGTTCGAAATATTCACTGTCATAGAGTCACAGAACAGACCCTTTGGTCCAACCAGTCCATGCCGACCATAATCCCAAACTAAACCAGTCCCACCTGCCTGCACTTGACCCATATTCCCTCCAAATATTTCCGATCTTATCTAAATGCCTTTTAAGTGTTGTAAGTGTACCTGTATCCACCACTTCCTCTGGAAGTTCCTTCCACACACAAACCACTCTCCATGTAAAAAAAAATTCCCCTCATGTCTTTTTTAAATCTCTCTCCTATCACCATAAAAATATACCCTCTAGTCTTGAAATCCCCAATCCTATGGGAAAGTCGCCTTCCCTTCACCTTATTTATACCCTTCATTATTTTATAAACCTCTAGAAGGTCACCCCTCAACCTTCTACGCTCCAATGACAAAAGTCCCAGTCTATCTAGCCTCTCCTTATAACTCAAACTGTCCATTCCCAGCAACATCCTAGTAAATCTTTTCTGAACCCTTCCCAGTTTAATAACATCCTTCCTATAACAGGGCAACCAAAACTGGACACAGTACTCCTGTAGAGGCCTCACTAACGTCCTGTACAACCTCAACATGACGTCCCAACTCCTACACTCAAAGGTATGAGTCAGATATCACACGATACCAGGTTGTAATCCAATAGGTTTAAAGTCCAACAGTTGACAAAGGGAGTACACTCCGAAAGCTTGTGTTTTCAAATAAACCTGTTGCACTATAACCTGGCGTTGTGTGATTTCTGACCATGTCCACCCCAGCCCAACACCGGCACCTCCACATCAAAGGTCTGAACAAAGTGATAAAGGACTTTAATAAATGGGGAGAATCTATTTGAGCATGGCTGATAAAAGTCACATTCTGTTGAAGGTTTTCATCTTGGACTTATCAGGACATTTCACAAGAATACCACCTCAAAGGGGAACCCATCATTTATAGTACATGGGAGGAATGCGCTGATATCTAAACTGTCCTGATCAGTACAAGATGAAACATTTGATAAAATGTGTCTTTTATCAGTAATACTCGAAGTTCCAGTGACCAAATGATTGTATGAAATTCTATCTCCACTGGCCAATGGGCTGATATCACTAAGTATTAGGTTATATCAGAACCAGAATGCTCCAGATTCAGGTCCCACTCCAGAACCTTGAGCAGAAAATCCAGGCTCACATTCCCAGTGCAATGCTGAGGGAAGCCCCTCCATCCTCTCCCACCAATCAATGAGATCATGGCTGACCTGTGGCCTAACTCCATATACCTGCCTTTGGCCCATATCCCTCAATATCTTTCCTTAACAAAAAAAATTATTTGTCTCAGATATAAACTTAACAACTGACCCAGCATCCACTGGTCTTTGTGGAAGAGAGCTCCAAACCTCTCCTACCCTTTTCATGTGGAAGTGCTTCCTAACATCTCTCCTGAACGGTCTGGCCCTCATTCTCAGACTGTGCCCTTTGTTCTAGAATCTCCAACAAGTGAAAATAGTTTCTCTTTATCTACCCTGTATTTTCCTGTTAATATCTAGAAGACTTTGATCAGACCATCCCTTAACCTTCTGAATTCTAAAGAAAACAGGAACTAATTTGTATAATCTCTCCTCATAACTTAACCACTGAAGTCCAGGTATCATTCTTGCAAACCAATGCTGTCCTCCCTCCAACGCCAATCTATCCTTCCTAAGGTGTGGTCGCCAGATCTGCTCACATTGCTCCAAGTGGTTCTAATCAGGGTTTTGTATAATTGCAACATAATACTTGCATCCCTGTACTCCAGATATAAAGGGTAGGACTCCATTTGCTGTCTTGTTTATTTGCAGGCACCTTTAACCTAAGGGTCACCATACCTCAGGAGGGGCTGGGAGGTTGAGAAGGGAACTCTTTCATGGGAACTGCAGTCGGTGTGGGATTTGAACCCATGCTGTTAGGTCACTCTGCATTGCAAACCAGCCCTCCAGCTAACTGACCCCCAATCAGCTATGATTAACACTCTGGGATGGAGAATTCCACAGCCCGCTGAGCAAAGACATTTCTCCTCAACTCAGTCCTAAATGATTGTCCCCTATTACTGAGTCAGTGCCTCTCTGTGCTCGATTGCCCAGGGAGGACATGATTGAGTTTATAAGACCATGACACTATACAGAAAGGAACTTTTCCCCTTGATGGAGGGGCCACTGACCAGGAGCATAGATTTAAGGGAAGGAGCTGGGGGTTTAGAGGAGATGGAAGGAAAACTTTGTCACCCAGAGGGTGGTAGGAATCTGGAAGTGAGAGAAAGTGAAGTGAGGAAGAGAGAGAAACCCTCTTAACATTGAAGCAGTATTTAGATGTGCACTTGTGATGTCAAGGCATTCAAGTCTATGGGTCAAGTGCTGGGAAATGGGATTAGAATCGTTAGGTAGTTGTTTTTGACATGATGGGCTGAAGGGCCTTTTTCTGCGCTGTAGATCTCTACAACGCTGTGCTGTTGTGAAACGTGCTACATGGGGGTAAGCCTTTCTCTCATTATAGAGGTGCAATCATTAGCAAAGTGACCAAAGGAGAGGTTGGAAAATTTTGATTGCACAATTAGGTCTCATGAGGAAAGGCTGAAGGACTTGAGGCTGTTTTCGTTAGAGAGAAGAAGGTTAAGAGGTGACTTAATAGAGACATACAAGATGATCAGAGGATTAGATAGGGTGGACAGTGGGAGCCTTTTTCCTCGGATAGTGGTGGCTAGCACGAGGGGACATAGCTTTAAATTGAGGGGTGATAGATATAGGACAGATGTCAGAGGTAGGTTCTTTACTCAGGAAGTAGTAAGGGCGTGGAATGCCCTGCCTGCAACAGTAGTTGACTCGCCTACTTTAAGGGCATTTAAATGGTCATTGGATAAACATATGGATGATAATGGAATAGTTTAGGTTAGATGGGCTTCAGACTGGTTTCACAGGTCGGCACAACATCGAGGGCCAAAGGGCCTGTACTGCGCTGTAATGTTCTATGTTCTATAGCAGAGAAAGCAGGTCATTTAGCCTGACTATTTCATAGAGAGAGGGACAGGGAATGTGTGAGCAATGACAGAAACAGAACCTGTAATAGGTTTTCAAAAGGAACTGGGAAAGTGCTTGAGAAACAAGAATGTGGAAGAGAGTGGGACTAATTGCATAGCTCTTTTTGAAAGCTGGCACAGGTATCAGGGCTAACACCTCCCACTGCGCTGTCAGTATCTATGACCATACGCAGTCGGTGTGGGCATGTTTTTAAGAAGCAGGAAATATATCGACTTGGAAATATATCACCGTTCCTTCACTGTCGCTGGGCCAAAATCCTGGAATTCCCTCCCTAAGGGCATTGTGGGTCAACCCACAGGAGGGCTGCAGCGGTTCAAAGAGGCAGCTCACCACCACCTTCTCAAGGGGCAACTAGGGACTAAATGCTGGGCCAGCCAGTTACACCCATGTCTCACAAATGAATGAAAAATAAATCCCGTGACATCAGTCCTGTGTTTTGAGAGAACATTCTGCTCTCTTTCAGTTAGAAAAGTTAGTTTGACAATCTCAAAGGGAAGGAATCAGTCAGTTCGGATACGCCTCATCTTGGGAGCAGACACAGCGGAGGCAGAGGAATTAGGAATAGGGGATCACATTCTTGCAGGAAGGTGGGTGAGAGGAGGTGTAGTCTAGTTAACTGTGGGAGTCGCTCGGTTTGAAATAGATATCAGTTTCAAGGTGGTCACCAGAGATGGAGACAGAGAGGTCCAGGAAGGAGAGAGGTATTAGAGATGTTCCAGGTGAACTTAAAGTTGGGGTGGAAGGTGTTGGTGAAGTGGATGAACTGTTCGAGCTCCTCGTGGGAGCACAAGGCAGCGCCGATACAGTCATCAATGTAACGGAGGAAGAGGTGGGGGAATGGGGCCAGTGAAGCTGCGGAAGAGGGACTGTTCCATGTATCCTACAAAGAGGCAGGCATAGCTTGGGCCCATGTGGGTACCCATGGCCACCCCCTTAGTCTGTAGGAAGTGGGAGGAGTTGAAGGAGAAGTTGTTAAGGGTGAGGACGAGTTTGGTTACGAGGATGAGGATGTCGGCAGAGGGGCACTGGTTGGGCCTGTGGGGAAAGGAAGAAGCGGAGGACTTTTAGGCCATCCGTGTGGGGGTTGCAAGTGTACAGGGATTGGATGTCTATAGTGAAGATGAGGTGTTGGGGACCAGGGAGTTGGAAGTCTTGGAGGAGGTGGAGGGCGTGGGTGGTGTCCCAGACAATGGTGGTGTGTTCCTGGACCAGGGGCAACAGACAGAGTCAAGGTACATGGAGATGAGTTCAGTGGGGCATACTGCTCAGTTACCATTTATTGAATCAATGTATTACAGTGTTTTAGACTAGTCTCCAAAGAGCCAATATCTCTATTAACACTCCAAAGAGATGAAAGGTCAGGTGAAGATATAGAGTCATAGAGTTTTACAGCTTAGAAGGGGCCCTTCAGCCCAACAACAAAAATCTCGTTAGAGATGGTAAGAACTGACAATGCTGGAGTGAGAGAGTGTGGAGCTGGAGGAACACAGCAGGCCAGGCAGCATCTGAGGAGCAGGAAAGTTGACGTTTTGGGTTGGGACCCTTCTAGTTATATTGACACTTGCCCCATTTTCCCACGCTTGGCCTTTAGCTTTGAATGTTATGGCATTTCAAATATTCATCCAAGTACTTTTTTAAAGATTGTGAGGTTTCCCATTCATCTACTGTCCCAGACAGTGCATTCCAGACCCCTCACCATCTTCTGAGCAATAAAGGGTTTTCTCAAATCCCTTCCAAATCTCCCACCTTAAAATGATGCCCATTTGTTACTGACCCTTTGACTAAGAGGAACAGCTGCTTTCTATCCACCCTGTCCACGCCCAACATAATTTATACACCTCTATCAGGTCCCCCTCAATCTTCTCTGCTCCAAAGAAAACAACCTGAGCATTTCCAGCCTCTCTCCGTAGCCATAGGTTAAATGTTAGGAATACTGCAGTGAGTAACTCACCTCCTGACCCCCCAAAGCCTGTCCACCATCTACAAGGCACAAGTCAGGAGTGTGATGGAATACTCCCCACTTGCCTGGATGGGTGCAGCCCCAACAACACTCAGGAAGCTTGACACCATCCAGGACAAAGCAGCCACTTGATTGGCACCACATCCACAAACATCCCACTCCCTCCACCACCGACGCTCAGTAGCAGCAGTGTGTACCATCTACAAGATGCACTGCAGAAATTCACCAAAGATCCTCATACAGCACCTTCCAAACCCACGACCACATCCATCTAGAAGGACAAGGGTTGGAGATAGATGGGAACACCACCCCCTGCAAGTTCCCCTCCAAACCACTCACCATCCTCACTTGGAAAT
>NW_025973658.1:0-8935 GCF_021869965.1 Rhincodon typus
CTCCCTCAGCAGTGACCCTCCGACAGTGCCCACACCCTCAGCACTGACCCTCCGACAGTGCCCTCTCCCTCAATACTGACCCTCTGACAGTGCTGCGCTGTGATTTGGGCCTGTGTCTGTGAACATATGTATCAGGAGATGACCTTCCAGCGTTTTATAACTGCTCTGACTTTTGACAAGAGCATTGGTGATCCTGCCTGAGCTCAGCTCCACATTATACCTGCAGCTGATAGCCATTGACCCCAGTGTTTATTAAAAATATGTTAACCTCTGCGCTGAAACTGCTTAGCAACACCAACTCCACAGTTTTCTGGGAAAGAAAATTCACACTTTCCTCAAGAAAAGATTCCCCTTGTCTCCAGCTTGAAGGGCATTTCCCAGTTTTTGAATCGTTCTCCCTCAGTCCTTACCTCTCACCGAAGATCAAACATCCTTTTAGCACCATATTTACCAGGACCCCTCAGCACTTCAGAGCAAGAGGCGGCCTTTTTACTTGCAAGCCTACTCTATCATTCAGTTAGATTACTGGGTACTGTGCCACGCCCATTCCCCTTGCTTTCTTATCTATCTCGTAGTTGATCAATTTCTGCCTTGAACCTGCTCAGAGACTGAGCTTCTGCTGCCCTCTGCACCAGGGAATTCTAAAGATTCATCTCTCTCTGTGTGAAGAGGTTCCTCCTTATTTGAATAAATGTCAGGAGGAGATCGACAGATTGTTAATTAGTAATGGGCTGAAGGGTTATGGAGAGCAGTCTGGATGGTGAAGTTGGGGCTGAGATGTGATCAACCATGATTATATTAAATGATGGAGCAGGATCAAGGGGCTGAATGGCCTACTCCTTACTCTGAGACTGTCCCCTCGTTCTCACCCCATCATGGTCAGGGTGTCTCTTCCTCCATCGACCCTGTCTGTCCTTTCATCATTTCCAAAGTTTTGATGAGGTCATCTCTCATTCTCCCAAAACTCCTGAGAATAACAGCCTGGCCTGCTCACTGTCTCAGAGTACAGTGTCAGAGTACAGAGTACAGAGTACAGGCTGATGATTCTCTGTGGCACTCCCTCACTCTGCCCTTTGGTAGGGAAGTGAACCAGGACCAGACAGAGTGCTTGCTTCAGCAGCATATTTACCAAAACTGCAACAATGCACCAAAGATTAGCATGGCCCCTGCACATTCATGAAGGACTCTTGTGACACAGCGATAATATCTCTACATCTGAGCCAGCAGACCCAGGTTCCTGTCCCACCTGCTCCAGAGGTGTGTCAGAACATCCCTTTCCAAGTTGATGAAAATGTCTATTCTGTGATTCTGTACGATCATCATTTTATTTGGGGTGAGTTGGTTGGATGGCTGGTTTGTGATACACAGTGAGTCCAACAGCATGGGTTCAATTCTCACACTGGCTGATGGTACCATGAAGAACAATCCTTCTCAACCTCTCCCCTTGCCTGAGATGTGTTGACCCTCAGATTAAACCATCACCAGCCATGTCTCTCTCTCCATTGAGAGAGCATCCCTATGGTCTGGTCAAACTGTACCCTAGCTGTGGTCTTACCTGTGTACCACTGAGACAAGACTTGGCCCTGAACTCCCATCCTCTTCGAATTAAGATGAACATACTATTTGGCTTTGTGATTGCTGGCTGCATGTTAACGTTCATTGATTGATGAATAAGGACACTCAGGTACCTTTAGATGTCTAGATCAGAAGAATGAGAGGTGACCTTACTGAAACATACAAAATTCTTACGGGGTTTGGCAGAGTAGATGTGGAAAGGTTCTTTCCCCTTGTGGGACAGTCTAGGACCAAAGGGCATATTTGCCGAATAAGGTGTAGACCATTTAAGACAGAGATGAGGAGGAATTTGTTCTTTGAGAGGGAGGTGATTCTGTGGAATTCTTTACTGTAGAGGCTCTGGAGGCTGGGTCATTAAGTATACTCCAGGCTGAGACAGACGGATTATTAATCAGTAAGGGGGAATCTCGGATCAGGCACTAAAGGTGGGGAAGGGAAGTTGAGGATGATCAGATCAGCCATGATCTTATTGAATGGCAGAGCACACACAGTGGGCTGAATGGCCTACTTCAGCTCCGACATCTATGGTCCCCTAAAGTTCTTTAGGGAAAGAAATCCTTACCCTGGGTCTGGCTGATATGTGACTCCAGACCCACAGCATGTAGTTGACTTCAAACTGCAGTCTGAAATCGCCGAGCGAGACACTCTGTTCATGGAGAAATAGCGATGGCCAGCAAAAGCTGGTCCTTGTCAGCAATGTCCACATCCCACCAAAGATAAAAACCAGTGGACCCACAATGCCCTGAGGGAGGGAATTCCAGAACTTTGACCCAGCGACACTGAAGGGACGGTGATATATTTCCAAGTCAGGATGGTGAGTGGCTTGGAGGGGAACTTACAGGAGTTGGTGGTGTTCCCATGTATCTGCTGCCCTTGTCCTTCTGGATGGAAGTGGGCGTGGGTTTGGAAGGTGCTGTCTGAGGGTCTTTGGTGAATTTCTGCAGAGCATCTTGTAGATAGTACACACTGCTGCTACTGAGCGTCGGTGGTGGGGGGAGTGGATGTTTATGGATGTGGTGCCAATCAAGCGGCTGCTTTGTCCTGGATGGTGTCAAGCTTCTTAAGTGTTGTTGGGGCGGCACCCATCCAGACAAGTGGGGAGTATTCCATCACACTCCTGACTTGTGCCTTGTAGATGGTGGACAGGCTTTGAGGAGTCAGGAGGGGAGTTACTCGCTGCGGTATTCCCAGCTTCTGGCCTGCTCTTGTAGCCACTATGTTAATGTGGTGAGTCCAGTTGAGTTTCTGGTCAATGGTAACCCCCAGGATGTTGATGGTGGGGGATTCAGTGATGGTAACACCATTTAATGTCAAGGGATGGTGGTTAGATTGTCTCTTATTGGTGATGGTCATAGCCTGGCATTTGTGTGGCGCGAATGTCACTTTCCACTTGTCAGCCTAAGCCTGGATATTGTCCAGATCTTGTTGCATGTGAGCATGGACTGCTTCAGTATCTGAGGAGTCACAAATGGTGCTGAACATTGTGCAATCATCAGCGAACATCCCACTTCTGACCTTATGATGGAGGGAAGGTCATTGATGAAGCAGCTGAAGGTGGTTGGGCCGAGGACACTACCCTGAGGAACTCCTGCAGAGATGTCCTGGAGCTGAGATGATTGACCTTCAGCAACCACGACCATCTTCCTATGTGTCAGGTATGACTCCAACCACTGGAATGTTTGCCCCCTGATACCCATTGATTCCAGTTTTGCTCGGGCTCCTCGATGCCACACGCGGTCGAATGCAGCCTTGATGTCAAGGGCTGTCACTCTCACCTCACCTCTGGAATTCAGCTCTTTTGTCCATGTTTGAACCAAGGCTGTAATGAGGTCAGGAGCTGAGTGGCCCTGGCAGAACCCAAACTGGGCGTCACTGAGCAGGTTATTGCTGAGCAGGTGCTGCTTGATAGCACTGTTACTGACACCTTCCATCACTTTACTGATGATGGAGAGGAGGCTGATGGGGCGGTAATTGGCCGGGTTGGATTTGTCCTGTTTTTTGTGTATACGACAAACTGGGCAATTTTCCACCTTGTCGGTTAGATACCAGTGTTGTAACTGCACTGGAACAGCTTGGCTCGGGGAGCGGCAAGTTCTAGTGCACAAGTCTTCAGTACTATTGCCGGGATGTTGTCAGTATCTAGTGTCTCCAACCATTTCTTGTTATCAAGTTGAGTAAATCAAATTGCAGGCAAACTTGATTATGACCATAGACTTGATCTTTACCAGATTGATGTTATAGGGCTCAAAGATTATAGTTGACCTCTCCAGAAGCTGGGGGTGGAGGTGTGGTCATTTAAGTCTGAGGATTCGGGGTAGATGAGTTAGGACGGAGATGAGGAGACAGTTCTTCACCCAAAGAGTGGTGAGCCTGTGGAATTCATTACCACAGGAAGTAGTTGATGCCAAAACATTAAATGCGTTCAAGAGGTGACTAGGTATAGCACTTGGGGCAAATAGGATAGAATCCCTACAGTGTGGAAACAGGCCATTCGGCCCAACAACTAGATCAAAGGTTTTGGGGAGAAAGCAGGATTAGGCCATTGAGTTGGATGATCAGTCATGATTGTGTTGAATGGCGGAGCAAGCTTGAAGGGCCGAATGGCCTCCTCCTGCTCCCATCTTCTATGTTTCTTTGTTTCTATATGTCAATTAAGAATTAGTTTTGAACCTGTGGAGACCAGTGTTTACCTTCAGAGATAAATGGGACTATTAACACCTCCATGGGTATAATGAGGTTAAGCTTCTCTGATCCTGGTCAAGACCCATTATTTGATCAGCATTAGTTAAACATTCCAGGAGAGTTTCCTGGAATCATAGGTGCTCCAATAACAGGAAAAGATTTGGAGTATAAGAGTAGGGAAGTTTTATTGCAACTGTATAAGATGCTGGTGAAACCACATCTAATGTGTTGTGAGTAGTTTTGGTTCCTTATTTAAGGAAGGATATCATTTCATTGGAGACAGTTCAGAGAAGGTTCACTGGGATGATCCTTGATACAGAGGGATTGTCTGATGAGTAAAGACTAAACAGATTGTCACCCTACTCACTGGAGTTTAGAAGAATGAGAGGTAATTTCATTGAAATATATAGGATTCTTAAGGGGCCTGACAGGGTAAATGCTGAGAGAATGGGTCCCCTTATGGGAGAGTCTAGGACCAGAGGGCATAGTCTCAGAGTAAAGAGGCACCAACTGAAGACTGAGATGAGGAGGAACTGGTCACCTCATTATAGGAAAGATGTGGAAGCTTTAGAGAGGGTGCAGAGGAGATTTACCAGGATGGTGCCTGGACTGGAGGGCAGGTCTTATGAGGAAAGGTTGAGGGAGCTGGGGCTTTTTTCATTGGAGCGAAGAAGGATGAGAGGTGACTTGGTAGAGGTGTACAAGATGATGAGAGGCATAGATAGAGTGGATAGCCACAGACTTTTTCCCAGGGTAGAAATGATTATTACGAGGGGACATCATTTTAAGGTGATTGGAGGAAGGTATAGGGGAGGATGTCAGAGGTAGGTTCTGTACACAGAGTGGTGGGCGTGTGGAATGCACTGCCAGCAGTGGTAGTGGAGTCAGATACTTTAGAGACTTTTAAGCAACTCTTGGATAGGCACATGGAGGATAGTAAAATGTAGGGTATACAGGGTAGTTTGATTTTAGTGGGATAATAGGTCGGCACAACATCGTGGGCCGAAGGGCCTGTATTGTGCTATACTGTTCTATGTTCTATGTTCTATGAATTTCTTCTCCCAGAGGATTGTGAGTCTTTGGAACTCCTTGCCACAGAGAGCTGTGGGGACAGAGACCTTGCGTATATTTAAGGCTGAGATCGAGGATGATGGGAAAAGGGCAGGAAGATTGAGGAATGTTGGATCAGCCATAATCCTATTGAATGGCAAAGCAGGTTTGAAGGGCTGAATGGCCTCCTCCTCCTGTTTGTATTTTGATGATCTTAAGGAGTCCTTACACTGTGTCCGTGCTTGCTTTCTGAAAGACGCTGAGATCACCTCCTAAATCCCTGCTCTTCTATGTTCCACATGCTCAAGAATCATGCTTTAAAATTATTGATGAATCGCATTTCACACCTTTTTTTAAGTTAGAAGCATCCAGTTCCTGACAACTCAGTGAAAATGTTTCTGCACATTTCTCTTGGAGAACTTTTCACAATCTTTAAAATCTAGGCCCTCATATAGACTTTGGCTCTGCTGCCATTTAACTTTCTCTGTGATGTAGGGACCAGTCCAAATTTCCCTGGGTCATTTTCTAATCAGTAAGGGAACCCAGGGGAAAGGCAGGAAAGTGGAAGTCCCACACAATCATATCTTCACATTTCTCTTCCTCAAGCTTTGTTTCACTGGCTGTATTTCTACACATTGTGTTGATGACATCCTAATACCCAGGATGTCCAGTTTCCTATCCTGCCCAAGGTTTACAATTGCTGCTACTCCTAACTCTGAGTCACTTATAAAACAATTCCAAAAGAAATGGAGATAGTAGGAACTGCAGATGCTGGGGAATCCAAGACAACAAGGTGCAGGGCTGGATGAACACAGCAGGCCAAGCAGCATCATAGGAGCAGAGAGGCTGACGTTTCGGGCCTAGACCCTTCATCAGAAAAGGGGGAGGGGAAGGGGGTTTTGAAATAAATAGGGAGAGAGTGGGAGGCGGATAGAAGAGGGATAGAGCAGAGAGGCTGACGTTTCGGGCCTAGACCCTTCATAAGGCCCGAAACGTCAGCCTCTCTGCTCCTATGATGCTGCTTGGCCTGCTGTGTTCATCCAGCCCTGCACCTTGTTGTCTCCAAAAGAAATGGATTGACTCATAGCGGCAGCGCAGAAATAGACCCTCCTCGCCATTGCATCCGCCCAGGTCAAATGCAACCGCCTAATGATTCTAATCCCATTTTCCAGCACATGGCCCATTGCCTTGTTTTCCTCAACATCACAAATGTACACCTAAATGATGGGGAGGGAATGGCCTAGTGGTATTATTGCTGGGCTGTTAATCCAGAGACCTGGATAACATTCTGGGGACCTGGGTTCGAATCCTACCATGGCAGATTGAGGAATTTGAATTCAATAAATATCTGGAATTAAGAGTCTAATGTTGACCATGAATCCATTGTCAATTGTCGGGGAAAAACCCATCTGGGTCACTAATGTCCTTTAGGGAAGGAAATTGCCATCCTTACCCTGGTCTGGCCTACATGTGACTCCAGACCCACAGCAATGTGGTTGACTCTGAACTGCCCTCTGGGCAACGAGGGATGGACAATAAATGCTGCCTAGCCAGCGATGCCCTCATCCCATTAACGAATAAAGAAAAGAAAACTTCTTCAGTGTAATGAGGACTTCTGCCTCTCCCACCCTTACTGACAGTGAGTTCCAGATTCCTACCACCCTCTGGGTGAAAAGGTTTTCCTCACCTTCCCTCTAAACCCCCTGCCCCTTATCTTAAATCATAACTGCTTGGTCATTGAGCTCCCCCATCAAGGACAAAGGATTCTTCCTGTCTACCCTGTCAATGACCTTCACAATTTTATACATCTCAATCATGTCCCCTCTCAGTCTCTTCTGCTGTACGGACTCTTAGAGAACACGAGTGGGAGCTGCCTCCTCAAGATATCCATCACAAACAGCCTTCAGTATCTCTCTTTCTCTCTCTGTCTTCCTCTGTCTCTCTGCAGTATTTCCTCCTACACATTGTAGAAATTTCCTGTTTAGTAGTGAGTTGTAGAGTTTTTGTGAATTATTTGATTTTGTCAGTCAGAGATTCCTAGACATTTATAGCACTGGAAAAGGCCATTCGGCCCATCAGGTCTGTGCCAATCAAAAACAGCTACCCAACTGTTCTAATCCCATTTTACAGCACTTGGCCCATAGCCTTATTTACCTTGGCATTCCAAATGAACAACTAAACACTTCTTCAATGTGATGAGGGTTTCTGTCTCTCTCACACTTACAGGCAGTGAGTCCCAAATTCCCCCCACCCTCTGGGTGAAAAGGCTTATCCTCACATCTCCCTGTAAATGTCCTGGCCCTTTCCTTAAACCTGTGCCCCTGGTTATTTATTTCTCCATCAAGGAGAAAAGTTTCCTCCTATCTCCCCTGTCTGTGACCCTCATAATTTTATCCATCTCAATCATATCCCATCTCAGTCTCCTCCGCTCTAAGGAAAGCGACCCCAGTCTGTCTAGTCTCTCTTCATCACTGAAACTCTCCAGCCCAGGCAACACCCTGGTAAATCTCCCCTACACCCTCTCTCCAGTGCTATCACACCCCTCTGATAGTGTGGGTTCCAGAACTGCACACAATACTCCAGCTGTGGCCTAACCAATGTTTTATACAGATCCTGTACAACTGAGTGTAAACAAGTATTTGACTGGATCTCTGTATGTTCACAGGGTTGTGTGTGTTAGTGGATCACTATGGTTTGCTGGGGAAGTGTGTTAGTGGATCAATGAATTGATAGGGTTGTTAATGGATCAATGGATTATCATGTATTTTTGGTGAGTAATGTGTGACTGGATCACGCTGGGATGGTTGTGGATCACTGTCCGTACACCGTAAGATAAAGGAGCAGAATTAGGCCATTCAGTCCATCAAGTATGCTCCACCATTCAATCATGACTGATATGTTTCTCACCCCTGTTCTCCTGCCTTCCACCCCCACCCCCCATAACCCTTGATCCCTTTACAAATCAAGAACCTATCTATCTCTGTCTTAAATACACTCAGTGACATGGCCTCCATGTCACTCTGCAGCAGTCAGATCCACAGATTCACCACCCTCTGGCTGAAGAAATTCCTCCTCATCTCAGTTTAAACAGTCGCCCCTTCACTCGGAGACTGAGTCCACGGGTCCTAGTCTCTCCTACTGGAAACATCTTCTCCACGTCCATTCTATCCAGGCCTCTCAGTATTCCGTAAACTTCAATCAAATCCCCACCCTTATCCTTCTAAACTCCATCGAGTACAGACCCAGAGTCCTCAACTGCTCCTCGTAATGACAAGACCTTCATCCCCAGGATCATTCTTGTCAGCTTCCTGTGGACCCCCTCCAGCAACAGCACATCCTTCCTTGGATGCAGGGCCCAAAACTGCTCACAATATCCCAACTACTGGCCGACGAGAGCCTTGTACAGCCCTGCTCTTGTATTCCAGTCCTCTTGAAATGAATGCCAACGTTGCATTTTCTTTCCATATGCCAACTGAACCAATATGTTAACCTTAACAGAATCCTAAATTAGGATTCCCAAGCCCCTTTGTGCTTCAGATTTCCAGAGCCTTTCCCCATTTAGAACACAGTCTCTGCCTTTATTCTTCCTATCAAAGTGTGTAACCTCACACTTTCCCACATTGTATAC
>NW_025973659.1:0-8934 GCF_021869965.1 Rhincodon typus
CTGATGAAGGGTCAAGGCCCGAAACGTCAGCCTCTCTGCTCCTATGATGCTGCTTGACCTGCTGTGTTCATCCAGCCCTGCACCTTGTTGTCTCAGTGCATAAATGCTATCAGGTTTCCCTGCCTTGCAACAGTGACTTCATTTCTTTGCAGAGTGCTTTGGTTCTTCTGAAAGGTGTAATAAATTGAGGTCTTTTAGTATCTTTTTCCATATAAACCAGCCAAACCAGTAGATTCCAATTTGAAGCTCACTATCAGTTTACAGCATTAGCTAAGCTCCTAGGTTAGTTTAGCACTATCTAATCCTTCCTACTTCTCATTCTCTGTATAACCTCCATATTTGTCACGATGGTGGTCTCTTTGTCCCTAATAGAGTAACTTTCCCACTCCTCATTATGGCAACCTCTTTTCATGCCTGCATAGTGTATTACATTTGCGCTATCGACAGTTTAATAAAGACCTAAAGGAGAAAAAAATCCCAATTATTTGTTAAACTGCAAGAATCGGCACTTTCTGGTAAACTGCACTTTGTCAGGCAACATCCCATGAAAATTAATTCCTTTTTTTAATCAATTTGTATTAAGTGGCAAACTCCCAACACTGTATGCACCAGGATGAGGAATATGTTATTGTGAGGGTTAGTCAGTTTTTCCATAATAATGGGATGTAGAAAAACAAAACACAATAGCATTAAGCTTTCAGAAAAGATAATCTCCTCAAGCCTTTGCATAGTGAACAACTGTTTCATAAAGATGAATGGTTTTGCTTGGCCAAATCAAATGCAGATTTAAAGCAAATTGAGTTAATGTTGGAGGATACAAGTTGGAATGGATTGCAAACGGTTTTATTTTGCATTGTAATAACCATATACACTTAAATCAATAGCTTGGAAAGAAAGCAATAATATCACATCAGTGGAGGAATGAAATATAGTATGTGGGGGGAGAGAAGGGAAGGGCAGCTGTGAAATGAAGGGATTTGTACAGGAATAGTGACATTTCATTAGGGAGTTATGGAAGACTATTGAATATAAATCCATTACACTAAACTCTATCTGATCTAATCACACTTGAGACTAGTTAAAGCTGCAGTATATTATAGTAAAGCATTATAAGATGTTCAGTCCCAGTTTGTGGTGCTTTATATCATAATATCCAGACAGTAGGCTACACGAATATACAGATATCTTTAAAATTAAGTAATATTGCAGAAAGTAATGGTCTTTGGTTAATGCTATTGGGTTCTGACCATGTTCCGTTAGGTTGCCAAAAATGTATCCATCAGGATGTATTTGTCTAAAGTAATTCAAAGTACTGACTCTTTATCATTTATTTCCGTTCTCTATATCCAAAACAATTGTGCACTGATTTACACAATGCAATTATTGAATTACTGAATTTATTTGTTTCAAGAATTAATGTACTCTGCTATTTTTGAATGCCTCCATTTCCCTGACAATATTCATATTGCCCAGTCATAGTCAACAAGCAATCCTCCATATTGGAGACTGAAATGATAGTGGGTCCAGTAAAGACTGTTCCATGGTGTCCAAATCATTAGGTGTTAACTTTGCAATGCACTGTAATTACGCCAGCTCGTTCGGCTGATAGTATCAGTTCTGGAATAATATATTTCATTGGATCTTCCACAATTTTGCCCTCAGGAAACAATCAGTGTCTGCAGAAGCAAGGCTCAGAAGAAGGGACAGAAATGCAGACTACTGAGTATATGTATTCAGTGTTGCTCCAGGATTAATGGCCTATCTAGAGGGGAAATCAGAGCATTACAGGCACTTGTTGTAGGTGTGCAGGGCTGTTAGGGCGAGGGGTGCGGGAAGTGTTAGGCTATGTGTGGGCGAGCATTCCTAGCCTATAACATCCATAACACCTTAAGACATAGGAGCAGAAATGAGGCCATTCAGCCCATCGAGTCTGCTCCGCCATTCAATCATGGCTGATAAGTTCCACAACACCATTCTCCCGCTTTCTCCCCGTAACCCTTGATCCCCTTGATAATCAAGAACCTATCTATCTCAGTCTTAAATGTACTCAATGACCTGGCCTCCACAGCCTTCTTTGGCGGTGAATTCCATAGATTCACCACTCCCTCAGCGCAGTACTGGCTGAGAGTTGCACCATTGGAGGTGTCACCTTTTGGATGAAACGTTAAAATCAAGGTCTTAGTTGCCTCGTAAGTGAATTTGAAACATCCCATGACACAATAAAGCTATGCATCCCTGATTCACTGTACCCTACTAATAACTGCTCAGTTAGAGTTAGAGTTAGGGATAGGGATAGGGCTACAGCTAGGGCTTAAGCTACCTTGGATGAAACTTTGGCAGTCACACCCAAAACCTCTCTAGTTCTGTATCCACATTTAGAAAGCTGCTAAAAATCCAATTAATTGTTCAAGAGACTGGCTTTCTGCTCTTAAATCTTCTGTGTGAAAGTTGTTTAATTCTCTATTGCATGTTAAGTACAAAGGATGCTTTCTATGGTAATTTCTGAAGAAGGGTCTCGACCCGAAACATCAGCTTTCCTGCTCCTCTGATGCTGCTTGGCCTGCTGTGTTCATCCAGCTCTACACCTTGTTATCTCAGATTCTCCAGCATCGGCAGTTCCTACTATTTCTATGGTAATGATGTGATATAATTGCAAGCTTTTGTTATCAAATTGACAATTTTAATGGCTGATAAATTTAAAGGAGTTGATAAAACAACCCTGTCCACTTTGGGTTTCACAAATTAAACTGAAGAAAATTAATTGACAGCTATGGTATTTGATATCGCCTATCATTACAGGAGAGATATTTCCATTCATAGTCAGCAAGCAATTTGATAAATTCAGAAACATGTAGGGGGTCATTAAAAAAAAAACAAACATACAGACTTTCACTTCTCAGTGATGAGCTGAATCTGCCAGAACCAGTTCACTGCTGACCCTGGGCAGCCATTAGTAAAATGAAACCTTCCACTTATTTTTCCTTCGGCTTGCAGTTGGATGGGTGAGATTCTTTAAAAGCCTCCTGGCAGTGATTTCCCAACCTTTTCTGTGCAGCTAATTTATGATCAGTTCAGATGTTTCCCACTGATTAAATAGGAGATTTTTTTTCAATTCTTAAATTTTTGAACAGGAAAACTTGGAAAAATTAAAACAGAAATTGGTGCAATGTTTTCCTGATACACCAGTCTCTGAAAGAGAGAAGTGGGTTATAGTTTTAAGTGAGTTTTTTTTTGGCTTTTCTTTCACCTCTTTCACAATGATCTGTAGAATTTAACCTATTATCTTCTAATGTGTCTAGGTTTTAAATATCATGGAAAAACTTCCATTAAAATGAAAGTTGGTGTTTGTTTATATGATGTCCTTTATTAAGTTTTAGTCCCAGAGTGAGCAAATCTACAATTTAAATTGAAAGTATAGAATATTGTCTTCCCTATTGTTCCATTGATTTATTCTTGTAGTGGATCAGATACGATTTTCATTGGAATAGTAAAACATTCGTTTATTCCTTTGGAGGTAAGAAACCAAACTAGAGGAGTAAAACGATGTGTGAGTGCTGATACATAAATCACTTATTTTCAGAGAAAATTGACATGAGACAAGAATGTTAAATTCATACAGCACCTTAGCAAGGCAACACTTGCAGTATAATATGAAGCTGTAGACTTGATACCACAAAAGGGATATTGAAGCAATAGAGAAAATGCAGAAGGTATTTATAAGGATGTTGCAAGGATTCTAATATTAAGAAAGATTAAGCAGTTCTTTTCATTGGTTATGTAAGACCAAGGACAGCCATTGCAGAGGTCTTAGAAATGATGGAAGTATTTGATAAAGAGGATGTAGGGAAAGGGTGAAGAAAGATCAGAATGAGAATGAAGATTTGAAAGAGTTAACAGACAATGGCTCGTTAATAAGATTCTTTACTGTTCATAAGAGTTTCAAATCTACAATGGTCATCTCTCAATCATCTCTTGTCAAAAGAGAAAATATACAATTGGCACATTTTCCTTGTATGTTAGTCCCTAAATTCTAGGACTGACTGTATGGTAGTAGCCAAATATCCTTTTTGAATTAAGGAAGACCAAATTTGTATACAGGACTCTGAATGTAGCCTCATCAGGGCCAAATACAGATTAAGTTTTACCTTTCTGGATTTATATAATACTTGCTATATATCCTAACATCTCCAGAGATATTTTTTCTCAGTTTGGGAACATTGCACTGATTACTGAGGATGGGGGTGAGGGGGTGGTACAGGCTTTTTTGGGAAACATACCCCCATACTCAAAAAAATCCTCATGGTCCTTTACAGCCCCTACACCAGCTCATGCCAACTCATACCTATTGCTAACCACCCCTTGCCCTTCTTGCTTCATGCCAATTTACATATTCGGCAGTCCTAAGGGGACAGGCTGACAGAAAATAAAGTCATCTGTCTATCGTTTACCACTAAAAATAAAACTCAAACACAAAATAATTGAAATTCCTTCAATTAATTTCTTATGAAGCAAACATTCACTTGAGTGCTTAATCTCTTATACAAACAAGCATTTCCATTCCATAAACAATTGGAGCTGCCCATCAAAATGTTCAATCCATAGGCACTTCATCATGAAAACTGCTAATTGTTTAAATTCACACATTTTTTCTGAACAGTTCCTTGACATCTTTGGAGATTACTTGACAGCCCTAACCATAATGCCTGTCATTAGCAAAGTGATGGAAGACGTCTTCAATGGTGCTATTAAGGGCACTTCCTCAACAATACCCTGTTCACTGAATGCACAGTTTGAGTTTCACCAACACTACTCAATTCATGACCACATTACAGGTGAAACATGGACCAAAGAGCTGAAATCCAGGGTTGAGATTAGAGTGACTTACCTTTGACATCACGACCACATTTGGTTAAATGCGGCATCAAGGAACCCTAACAAAATGGGAATCGAATGAAATTTGTTTGGAGACATACCTAGCACAAAGGAAGATGGTTGTGGTTGTTGGAGGGCAATCATCTCAGTCCCAGGACACCACTGCAGAAGTTCTTCATGGTTGTATGCTAGTTTAACCCTCTTTTGCTATGTCATCGTTGATCTTCTCTCCTTCTTAAAGTCAAAAGGGGGATGTCCACTGATGATTGCAAAGCAGCCCACTTGATTGGCACCTCATCCACTGACTTAAACATTTATACTCTTTACCTCTAGCAAATGGAATGTAACTATTCAAGAAGGCATCACACCACCATCTTCTCAAGGACATTTAAGAATGAACGATCAATGCAGGCCCAGCCAGCAAAGCCCGCCTTCAAGAATGAATTCAAAAAAGAGAAAAGCAGCACAGGTATGATGGACTGAATGGTCTGTTGTAATGCTGCATAATCCATTAATTCATGCCAAGAAGTTTGTCTCTGGAGATTAAAGGGGTGATGCTGTATTGTTATGTATCTGTTAGACTCTGCAAGAAGGAAATGGAGATCCACGACATTTTTTATCAGGCCAATGTGACAATCAACAATCCAATTTCAAGCCACAGTGGACTTCACAAATTGTGTAAACGTGTGTATGTGTGTAGTGAACAAGATGAGTTACATAGCACGTGAGGGTTTTTGCTTAATTAATTAATCACAAAGCCCATTAAGAGTAGCTCATCACAAGGAACACAGCTACATAGAGCCAAGCCTTTTCCTTTCTTATTTCTCATTTCCTACAATAGTCAAATGTTGTAGTGATTTGATAGTTAAATTCACCAGCCAGTGAGGCCCACAGTCTATAGATTATATTTTCAACAGAAACATCCATAAATATAAAAATGGTTCTGCTCAATCCAATGAGTAAGAACACACGGACCAAATGGCCTGTTTCTGTCCTGTAAATAATTACACATGAACAAGCCAGTGCAAAAATGCCCTTCTCCATGCAGCTCCATCCCTCAATCATCCCATCTCTGAAGATACTCATTTGGTGCCATTAAAGTCACACACAAGAAAGAAATGGAACTAATAAACAATCATTGGCTGCAATTATAAACTGCATAATTTCATTAGATCTCAAATGAATAGTTGCTTTACTGCATATTTCAGGCTGTCCCCTCCTGACCCTTATAAACAATTTACAACTTGCTCTGAAGTTTCATTCAAACACATAGAATAATATTCAATGTGGTTCTATTAACCACTTGCATAAATCACCAAGTCAAACACAGATCCAGCTGGCATGCTACTTTCAAATGTTCCCTACCACCTTTGGTCACACTCAGTAACTTGGAAATATCTAGGTTTAAGGTTCTCGCTACAGTTTACTGCATAGTCGGGACTCATTGAATTGTATGTTTGAAAAAAAAGGTTTTGATGCTAGATGAGGCTTTAGCTTATTTGTAGGTAGGCCAGACATAATCTGTTACCTATGTTTCATAACTGCTGAAGTTTAAGTTACTGACACCATTCACTGCACTCATGTCTAATTTAAGTACTATATATGACCTAAAACTGATTTCTGGGCTGTAACTATTGGCCATTTTGTGGCGGAGATATAATGGTGGATTCTACTGTTTGTTTGACTAACACTTAGTTTGGATGTATGCTTTGACCGATTAGTCAACTTCCCATGGTGCTACACTTTCAGAGTCAAGACCAAAACAGGAGGACCAGCATTTATCGATTACCGTACATAATCTGAGAATCTCCCATAGCACTTTATAATCAATTAACTACTTTCTTGACTGTGTCTAGGCCAGACGTGATTGTAGTTACTGTTGAAATGCAGGAAACAACAGCCTATTTGTGCATAACAAATTCCCATGATCAGCAAGATAAGATCTTGATAACTCATTTTCAGTGATGTTGATTGAGAGACAAACTTTGGTCAAAGCACCAGGGATAAATCTGTTGCTTTTCTTAAAAAGAATGTTGGGGGGATCTTTTTTCCTCTCACGAGAGGGCAGGCAGGCTTTAGTTTAATGGCTCACTCAAAAACTGACATCTAGGATGTTATAGAACTCCCTCAGTACTGCGGAGGAGTTTCAGCTGAGATTTTCATACTCAAGGCTTTAGAGTGGGACTTGAATTTTGTGATTCAGAGAAAACGGCATTGACCTATAGCTGGCATGAATTGCAAAACCGATTGCAAGATTGAGGTTGAGCAGGTTTAGGGTTCTTATGGATAACTGAAGTGGGGGAATAGTGTGAAGTAAGGAAAGGAGAGAGGAGGAAAAAAATGAAAGCCTAAAAAGTCAACAGTACATGGGAGAAAGGGAAACGAAAGGAAAAGAGAGGCAGGAGAGAAGTAAGAAGGATGATGGGGATAGGAGGGCAGAACTGGAGTTTGGGAATAGTGAGGGGAAGGAAGACAGAGAGGAGGGGTAGGGTGAAAGAAAGGGAGGGAGAGAAAAGGGATATGGGACTGGAAGATGAAATTGAGGGAGTCAGAATTGGGAAGCAAATGTGAAAAGTTGTCTAAGGAGTTGCAGAAGACCTCAAAACTAAAGAAATCCAGCTTTCCTTGATAAGCCTAAGTTGGCAAATTATTTCATTCTGGCTTTGTAGGAGAGGGAAAGGCATTCTACATTTACGAATAACTCAAGACAGAGTCAAGATTATGGACTCAGTTAAACATTGAAACCTTTTGCAAATTCGTGTTTTGTGTAATTCCTTCAGTATACCAAATGAGTGCCATTGACCTTGGCATCCCAATGGTCCTTGATGCTCTCGAGATATATGGGTATAAATTTGTATTGATCTGTTTGGAGATATGTGCAGGTTCAAAATCATCAACATCAACATCGACAGAGTTTACATTGACAGAGTATTATGATTGGTCAGCCGAGAAATGGCAGATATAAGTTAATACAGGGAAGCAGAAAATGGTATGAGTTTTGGCAGTAGAAAAGTTGATGCAGACTATGCTTTAGAATTATACTTGAGACAACTATAGGTGAATGACCTCATTGTTTTAATAAGTTTGTTTATGCCATGACTGACAATTTGGCGCTGATGGAGCATCTTTGGTACTGCGAAAATGCAGGACGAAATCAGGAATCCTGATGACGTATTGTCATTTGTACTCTTCAATGAACAACATGATAAAATACAGTGAAAAGCTTCAACTGTTACCACAATCTAGCACCATTCGAATCCTGCCTCCTGCCCCTGAATACAGTATTTCTCATTTCCATTGGGGCAGGATTTGGAGTGGTGTATGGTTCACATATGTACAGTTTCCAATAGGCAGCTGGCCATTTAAATGATCAGCTGCCTCCAAAGTATGTCCAGTCCCTCTACACCTGCATTCCCCATGCAGATGGCCTTAAGGCCCTCCGCTTCTTCCTGTCCCGCAGGCCCGACCAGTCCCCCTCCACTGACACCCTCATCCGCTTAGCCGAACTCGTCCTCACCCTCAACAACTTCTCTTTCAATTCCTCCCACTTCCTACAGACAAAGGGGGTAGCCATGGGTACCCGCATGGGCCCAAGCTACGCCTGCCTCTTTGTAGGTTATGTGGAACAATCCCTCTTCTGTACCTACACCGGCCCTCAACCCCACCTCTTCCTCTGTTACATTGATGACTGTATCGGCGCCGTCTCGTGCTTCCACGAGGAGCTCGAACAGTTCATCCACTTCACTAACACCTTCCACCCCAACCTTAAGTTTACCTGGACCATCTCTAACACCTCTCTCCCCTTCCTGGACCTCTCTGTCTCCATATCGGGCAACCACCTAGAAACCGATATTCATTTCAAGCCCACCGACTCCCACAGCTACCTAGAATACTCCTCCTCCCACCCACCTTCCTGCAAAAATGCTATCCCCTATTCCCAATTCCTTCGCCTCCGCCGCATCTGCTCCCAGGATGAGGCATTCCACTCCCGTACATCTCAGTTGTCCTCGTTTTTCAAGGACCGTAACTTCCCCTCCTCGGTGGTCGAGAACGCCCTCAACC
>NW_025973660.1:0-8934 GCF_021869965.1 Rhincodon typus
TGCTCCTCTGATGCTGCCTGACCTGCTGTGCTCCTCCAGCTCCACACTGTGTTGTCTCTGACTCCAGCATCTGCAGTTCTTGCTATCTCCAAGCGATGTAATATTGATACTTTTAAATCTGCTTCCTTAACTTTTTCACTGGACTAGAAACATGTGACTGGGCCTACTTCATGACTTGAATATTTTGAGCCGAGCTACTTGAACTACAGTGTTCATGCCTGACAGTTAATTTTCAACAGGATTTCCGTCTCTATGTTCTGAATCATTTGTCTATTTTGCCACCGATTCAATGTGATCTCAGTTCAAACTAATTCGAATTAGTCATACAGTCATACAGCACAGAAACATACTCTTCGGTCCAACCAGTCCGTGCCCAACATAATCCCAAACTGACCTAGTCCCACCTGCCTGCTCCTGGCCCATCTGCCTCCAAACCTTTTCTTTTCCATTCCTGTATCAATCCAAATGTCTTTTAAATGTTGTAATTGTACCCACATCCACCACTTCCTCAAGAAGTTCATTCCATATACTTTTTCCTTAATGACACTGTGAGCAACTGTAAAACTTAGCCATATCCAACGAAGTGTTTTTTGGTTAAAATTTGTAAAGTACTTTTTTTTTCCTCCACTCCCATTTTTCCCTTTTTCTGTGCTCCATCTATTCTGTTGGTTTACCTAAACCAGGAGAGCAGTGGTAAAAGATTGAAAGATAAAAGCTTTTGCTACCAATTGTCACTTGATGATCGACTGCTGGAAATCCACATTTACAGATTTTTGGATAGAAAAGCATTGTCGAATAATCTACTGCTATTTGTTGAGTCTTGCAAATATTGACCTCTTAAAATATCCAAGGGATACCAGTGCACAGGATGCAGTGCTTTCAGAAGAGGACAATAGTAGAAAGAAATGCCTATTTAAGTTTTAACCAGGCTTCAAGTGGACAGGTATATCTGTACTTTCCAATATTGGGGTCCTCTGAGGATGGGCATGATTTTAGATGGTCTCCATGTTGCAACCATGGGGCTCCAAAACAATATTTTCATCTTGCTGGTAATGATTGATGGTTTCTCATATCAATGCAACTTCTGGGCTTCCACTTCCCATGATTCAATTTGTTTGCAATGTTTCGGTATGGATTGTAAATGATACTGAATTTCATATATTGCTGGGAAAATACACATCACTCAGGATACTGATGGATAGTGCTAAATTTTGATATCAAAGTCAGAATATTGTGGGTTTGTGGCTCACACCAGTATTTAAATATTTGGGCAGGAACTTCTGACTTCACTTGGAACGTAATAATGAATGAAAAGTGACCAGGGCCTAGAATAAAACTTTGTAATTCCTTATCATATAAGTGCATTGATCCTGCATGTTGTCCTAAGTTGCTAAGAATCATCATTGAATCCCTACAATGTGGAAACAGGCCGTTCACCCCAACAAGTCCACGCTACCCAATCCCCTACCCCTACATTTCCCTTGTCCAACCCACCTAACCTAAACCTCCCTGGGCACTACGGGCAATTTAGCATGGCCAATCCACCATTCCTGCACATTTTTGGACCATGGGAGGAAACCCACGCAGACACGGGGAGAATGTGCAAACTCCACGAAGACAGTCGCCCGAGGTTGAAATCAAACTCGGGTCCCTGGCGCTATGAGGCAGCAGTGCTAACCACTGAGCCACCGTCTCTTCTGTAATTTATCTTAACCTCTTTGCCATTATACTGAAGGCCTCTACTGGGGGACAAAAACATTGATGAATTGCCTTTCCTCCCTATCAGTATTGCGGGATTACCTACACGAGATAAACTGCTGAAGGTCCAGGCATCCCTATATCGAGGGCGGTTCGACATGCCCAATACTGGCCTTGTCAGTGACATCCACATCCCATTAACGGATTTTAAAAACTTTGAAGCTAAGAAAAATAAATTCTTCGGGATTTGAGACTACATCATCGGCCTAGAACACAGTGATGGAACCCACACCTTTCTTTGTGGTGTTTGGTTCACGTCTTTACATTACTGTGTCCTAACTGTGATAAGCTGTCTGCCTGAGTGAAAAACAATGCAAGGCACAGAGACTGTCTATCTCAAAGTAAACACAAAGTGGGTGATAGCTAAGAAATGAAACAATGAAACAACGAGCCATAAAACTAATCCTTTGTAGATGCATGAGATGGATGTACATCTCTGCAGGGAAGACAAACTAGTAGAAGTATGCAAGTTGTAGCTATCACTGAGTTCCAAAGTCCTGAAGTGGTGTGTGAGTTGGACCGAGAGCAGGCAGAGTGAAGTGATGAGGCTAGAGGTTTGCTGATGCGAGCTTGCATCAACAAAGGATGCAGAAGCATGGTGTTAATGGGGCATGCAGAGACATTGCAGTGAAGACAGAGTTGGATGAAGGCCCGGATAAGCAAGCAGCTGCAGCTGCCAGGTAACATCTCTGACTTCCGCTTTGCAAATTGATGCTGTCTAATTCTTCTGGGAAAGAGAAGAGAACTGGAAGGCAAGTTTAGCTAATAATGCAATGCCAAAAATAAGAGAGTTGCTGATTAGTAGCAAGATTCTGAAGTTACAATTTAAGGCTTAGGGAGAAAATCAGGAAGTTTTTTTTTCTGTTAAGATTATGATAATTTCATTCTTATTATATTTTCCCAACTTTTTTGCCATTGCCCATGCCAGTCCAGGGGTTCGAGAATGTCCACCTAAGTTTCAAAGTACATCATTGATTGAAAAGTCTTGATGTCCTAAGATCATGCAGTCCGCTTTAAAAATGTAAGCTGCTTCCTTTCCAACTTACTGACCAACATTGACAAACAGACCATTTGTGTCAGTTGCCAAAAGCAGCTGGCACTTGAATGAAATTAAGATTATTGAATTTAATTAATGCCGCATTATCCTGACTAAAATCCATTTTCTTAAAAATACAAAATGAAAGGAAACGGTTAAGACTTTCCCCTTTCCCTGACTTGGAAACTGAAATCAAATTAATAAGATTCTTATGATTAGAAATGCATCAGTGATACATCAACAGTTAATTGTAATGCACATTGTGCCCAGTGTATTTGCCAAAGTTAAACTATGATATTATAATTTACGTTTTTTTTATATAAGTGTTGGCCTTAAAGGAAATTAAAGCTGTAATTCCGATCCAGAAGCTGATAAATGAAGCTGAAATGATTTATGAGTATAATTGAATTTCAGCATTTAGTTCCCACCAGAATCTGTTATTTTGTATAATCTATAATGATATTATTTTACGCTTGTGGCATCGCAGAGAGTGGTTCAATTGCTTAGTAACTCAGACAAGTATTCCACAAATCTTTTATATAGTAAAATAGCAAGCAAAATAGTAATTCTGCGATTGTTGAGAAGATTGATTAAATAATATCTTTAATGTGATAAAATTTCCTAAATTGTTTTAAATGAGAGCTATGAGGAAAGTTTTGACTGAGCCACATAAAGGTATTAGGACACGTGACCAAGAGCTTGTTACAGAGGTGGGCTTCGAGGAACATCTTAAAATGAGGGTGGGGGGAGGCTTATTTATTGTGAAGATTCAGGTAGACTGAAAAGAGGATAGTAGAGAGAATTGCATACTGTCACGTGCATTAAGAGCAGGAGTAAGCCACTTGAGCTTTTGAGCCTGTTCCACCACTCAATAAGATGATGGCTGATCTGATATTAACCTCAACTCCACATTACTACCTCCCTACAATTACTTTCCATTCCTTCCTTTGCTTATCAAGAATCTATCTACCTCTGCCTTTTAAAAATATTCAAACATTCTACCTCCACAATCTTTCAGGAAGAGTTTCAAAGACTCATAACCCATTGTGAGAAAAATATTCTTCTCATCACAGACAGGTAATCTCTCATTTTTAAGCAACAACCCCTAGTTTAGATTCTCCTAGAGGAAACATCCTTTCTAAATCCAAACTGTTGAATCCTTTGTAAGTTTCAGTCAAGTTGCCTCTTACTCTTCTAAACTCCAATGGATACAGGCCTAGCCCATCCAGCCTTTCCTCGTAAGACAGCCTGTCCATTTTATGTATTAGCCTAGTAAACATTCTGTCAACTGCCTAAAATACATTTTATATTCTTCGCTAAATAAGGAGACTTGTAATATACAGACTACTGTAGAAGTGCTCTAATGCCTTCTATAAATGAAGCATAATCTCCTCGCTTTTATGTTTAATTACCCTTGCAGTGAATAACTGGCTTTCCTAATTGTTTTATGTACCTGCATATGAGCCTTTTAAGACTTGTGCATGTGGATACCCAGATCCCACTGCATCTTCGAGCTCTGCCATCTCTCACCATTTAGATAATATATCTCTTTTTTTATACTACCTGACAAAATAAATAATTTTACTTTTTCTCACATTATTCTCCATTTGCCACATCATTGCCCACTCAGCTAACTGCTATATATCCTTTCATAGCCTCATTGTGCCCTCTTCACTAATAATAGCTGATTAAAACACAGGTTTGATTGAGAAATAAGTATAACTAAATAGCTTGGATATGCAGATATAAAAAAAACATTAAATGATAGAGGAGTTAACCCATGTAAAACCATTGCAAGCTAGTGGGAAAAACGTGTACATCAAGCAGAACATGGAGATGATACACACATGCTATTAATTAAATTAGTGCTCAGCATGGACCACAAAGAAAAATTAATCACTAAAAAGAAGGCCTGGAAAGACATGGTGACATCACACCTTATGTGAAGTAAAATGTTAATTACAGAAGAAATATTGGTAACTGATCAGAGATGACAAAGACCCTTATCACCTAAATGCCATTTAAAACCAGGATAAGACAACACTTGCGTTGAGAGAAATGAAGCATCTTTTCTGATAAACTTTGAAATAATGGTTTAGCTTTAAGATTGAAAGAATAAGGGAAAGATGAAAGGAATATCGAGATACAAAATGAAACCCATTTATGTCTACTCTCTGTTTCTTCTCAGCTAGCCAATCTCATATCCATGACAATATTTCACCCCCTCTCCGTTAATGTTCGCAATAACTTTTGATGTGGCATCTTATCAAATGTCTGCTGAAAATCTTAATACATCCATCAGGTCCCCTTTAACCACAGTACATTATTTTTCCGAGGAACTCTGACAGATTAGTTAAATGGGCTTTAATATGGTTAAAATTCCAGAGTTTTAGGCCAAGGCACTGAAGGCATGTTTCAGAATGGTGGTCTGAAAGAAATCTAGAATGTTTGACAGACTAGTATTGGAGGAACAGAAAGATTTCAGCATGTTGGGTGGATGAAATTGCATAGATAAGAAATGCTAAGCACGTGGAGGAATCATGTTTTAGTCTCTTACCACATAGACTTCAGTCGGGTTTATAGCAGTAGTCAGCTTACAAAGGCAAACTTGCACTTTCAGTGAACTGAAACTTGGCTTTAAACACAGTATCTCAGTCAGCAGTCTCCAGGCAAACAGTAAACCCTTTTTTACCGTAGGAGATCTCTATGGTGTGGTATGTGTACTATGTTTCTTCAGTGTTGTGATTAATGGTAAATATCTTTGACAGACCATATGATTCAATCTGAAAATGATGAATTAAATGTATTTTAAAAATATTAAACAGAAGCAAATGTGAAAAGAAAACTCTCGGGATTTAGAAATATGACAATACTTGGCTTAATTCATAGTTCAGAAATTCCTTTAGTTAGTGATCCCAACTACTAAATTGGTATTGTGTCACTCTGTTCATCTGCTACAGACCCTATTAGAATACCAAAGTCAGTGGAAGTTCATCTCTTTTAGATACAAACAGCAAGCACCCATTCCTTTTTTTTGTAATTCACTTGTGCTCTCATCTGTCCCAGGATGCTGTAACATTTAGTCTTAATGCTGAAGCAAGGATGAAGTATATTTGCCCTACCCTGCCCTCCAAAATATGCATGTCACCTCTAGAACCCTCCTCACCCACCCCTGTGCCCCCATGAATGGAACTTGAAGTAAGCAAAACAAAATTCAATTTTCGTAAAGGTTTTGATTACCGTACTAATTCTTGGAGCCCAAAGTGTGAGATATTAAGGAACCTGGTTGCACTAGTCTTCAGAGATGTGCTATCTCTTCGTTGACTGAAGATCAAAACGTTCTCAATTTATGAAGTCCTTTATCCTTGTCCTTTTTACCAGCCTTTTACAGAATGGGTAAAGACTCTTGAAAGACTGTGTGAACTCCCATTGGAAGCTTATCTTTGCACATCTAGATCTCGAGTTGTTTTCAAGGCTTTCTATCACAATCCCAATAAAGCGATTACACAGTGTGGAGCTGGAGGAACACTGCATCAGAGGAGCAGGAAAGTTGACGTTTTGGATCGGGGCCCTTCTTCAGAAATGGGGGAGGGGCAAGGGAGCTCTGAAATAAATAGAGAGAGGAGGGGTGGGGCTGGGGATGGTGATAGGTGAGTGCAGGTAGGCAGTGGTGGGGATTGCTCAGTGAAGTGGGAGGAACAAATAAATGGGAGAGAAGACGGACAAGTTGTGTCAGGTCAAGGAGGCGGGAATGAGAGGGAGGGTTGGTCATGAGATGAGGCCAGTTTTGAAACTGGTAAAGTCCACATTGAGGCCATCGGACTGTAGGCTCCCAAGGTGGAATATGAGGTGCTGCTCCTCCAGTTTGCGAGTGGCATTATTGTGACACTGGAGGAGGCCGAGGATGGACATGTCGCCCAGGGACTGGGAGGGGTTTTGTGAACCATTCCAATAAAGTGACAGCAGGAATTCACTCGCTGGCCTAACACTTTCGACAATTGGTGGATTTGCTTTTTGTTCTACAGTTTGATTGTATGAAAGCAATCTAAATAGCTGGTAGTGAAGATTTGGGTTCTTAAAGAAATACTTTGCACAAAACTGAACATTTGTGGACTATCCTAACTTTATATATAGTGGAACAGTTAGGTGGGTAAAGGTTAATACAGCTAGACTGCACATATATGGTTATATGTCCTCTTTGTCTGTTTGAAGTTACATTGGTGTTCTCCAAAATTGATTCCCTCAACCAACGTTAATAAAAATGGATTATCTGATCCATACCATATTGCTGTTTCTGGAACTGTACTTCATAAAAACTGGTTACCATATTATAACAGTGACTGCATCTCAAAACTTCTTCTTTGGCTATAAAAGCATATTTGGGATGACCCCGATCATGAAAGACCTGATGAAAATACAAGACTTTCTTCTTGGCCTTAGAGCCAACATTCACTATTGTACAAAATGCCAGACAGGTTGGAAGACTGCTAGACCAACAAACCTCAGAGTTTTTATGATTTTGTGTGTCATGCCCAGCATTACTCACCGCTCTGTCTTCCACCCTCCATTTCACAGCCCCTCCACAGCCCCCCTGCACACAATGAAATGATAATGAAAGCGAAGCAATTGAGCTGTCCCAATAGTCTGCTGCGTGCACTGCTCAGTTCGTTCCCTGAATGTATGGACCAGGAAATCCCAATATACACCATGAGTAGGGATTTGGCTGCTTTGATTCTGTGGCTGAATGAGTAGTATTACTGGTGATAACTCCCATGGAAGGGATATGCAAGGAGCAGGAGTCACAAAGTGATCCTTATTTATCTTCATGTCATTTTTTCCAATTACCATACATTATCTTATTTTAGCTACTTCATGCCATCCATGTACTAATTCTCAGGTTCAGTAAAGTGATCCTACTTCATACAAGAACAAATAGATGAACTTAACAATTATCCATCCCTGTCTGGTGTGAGAGTAAGAAAGGGAAAGTGGCTCAACTGTGGCTAACAAGGGAATTGTGGGATAGTGTTACAGCGGAAGAGGAGGCATATAAATTGGCGAGAAAAAGCAGCAAACCTGAAGATGGGGAGAAATTTAAAATTTAGCAGAGGCGGACACAGAGTTTAATTCAGAATGGGAAAATGGATGAGAATCAGCTTGTGGAAAACATTAAAACTGACTGCAAAAGCTTCTATAGATATGTGAAGAGAAAAAAACTGGTGAAGACAAATGTAATCAGAGATAGTAGGAACTGCAGATGCTGGAGAATCCGAGACAACAAGGTGCAGGGCTGGATGAACACAGCAGGCCAAGCAGCATCATAGGAGCAGAAAGGCTGACGTTTCGGGCCGAGACCCTTCATCAGAAAAGGGGGAGGGGAAGGGGGTTCTGAAATAAATAGGGAGAGAGTGGGAGGCGGATAGAAGATGGATAGAGGAGAGGATAGGTGGAGCGGAAACAAACAGGTCGAAGAGGCGGGGATGGGGCCAGTAAAGGTGAGTGTAGGTGGGGAGTTAGGGAGGGGATAGGTCAGTTCAGGGAGGACAGACAGGTCAAGGGGGCGGGATGAGGTTAGTCGGTAGTAGATGGGGGTGCGGCTTGAGGTGGGAGGAGGGGATAGGTGGGAGGAAAAACAGGTTAGGGAGGCGGGGACGAGCTGGACTGGTTTTGGGATGCGGTAAGGGGAGGGGAGATTTTGAAGCTTGTGAAATCCACATTGATACCATTGGGCTGCAGGGTTCCCAAGCGGAATATGAGTTGCTGTTCCTGCAACCTTCGGGTGGCATCGTTGTGGCACTGCAGGAGGCCCAGGATGGACATGTCATCTGAGGAATGGGAGGGGGAGTTGAAATGGTTCGCGACTGGGAGGTGCAGTTGTTTATTGCGAACCGAGCGTAGGTGTTCTGCAAAGCGGTCCCCGAGCCTCCGCTTGGTTTCCCCGATGTAGAGGAAGCCACACCGGGTACAGCGGATGCAGTATACCACATTGGCAGGTGTGCAGGTGAACATCTACTTGATGTGGAAAGTCTTCTTGGGGCCTGGGATGGGGTTGAGGGAGGAGGTATGGGGGCAGGTGTAGCACTTCCTGCGGTGTGCAGGGAAAAGTGCCGGGTGTGGTGGAGCTGGAGGGGAGTGTGGAG
>NW_025973661.1:0-8932 GCF_021869965.1 Rhincodon typus
GCCCGAAACATCAGCATTCCTGCTCCTATGATGCTGCTTGGCCTGCTGTGTTCATTCAGCTCTACACCTTGTTATCTCAGATTCTCCAGCATCTGCAGTTCCTACTATCTCTGATACAATGACAAAGTAAAAGCTTATCTATAGGCAGACACATCTGTAGCCAAAATATTTTTAAAGAAAGGGAAACAAAGGAAACATTTTTCTGATTTTCTTTCCATCTAGCTCAGATCGCTTTTTAAATTCTACTCTCAAAATAATTTATTGGACAGATGCAAAAGAGAAAGATTAAAAAAAAAAGTAACTTTATTCTTTACTCGATTATTGTGTTCTGGCAGTAGTT
This sequence comes from Rhincodon typus, assembly GCF_021869965.1. Lineage (NCBI taxonomy): Eukaryota > Metazoa > Chordata > Chondrichthyes > Orectolobiformes > Rhincodontidae > Rhincodon > Rhincodon typus. The sequence continues at coordinate 341 of NW_025973661.1, forward strand.
TGTACTATTTTTGCTTTTCATTGCTAACACTTCCTCTGAATCAGGAATGGAAATCCTGCTCCATGTGCCCTGAAAACTGCCAGACAATCATAGTCCAAGAAATTCTTTAATTCAGGTAGTGACAATGGGAGACAGTCATACCTGCAAGCCTTGCACTCAGAGGCCCGGGGACGGACCAGAGCTACACATTTATGAAGGTGATATAGGAAGGTGGCTTTCAATGTGGCAAGTGCCCTGCTTGTCACTGCTTCAATACCCACATAAGTGGGCTGAGACCCTTAAGGTGGCATTAATTGCACACTTAAGGATCTTTATTGACAGTCACGTGGGAACTTGCCCATCCCAGATCTAATCAGGTCATAGCCAGAGAACTGACAGGGTCCCCACCTTGTGCCTTTGAATCTAATTAAATGCCTCCAACCTGCAACCTTTCCTAGGAGGAGGGATTAAATTTTGCTAAAACACTATGATAGTAGTCCCTACACCCACAAAATGGGCTGTAGAGAGGCAGTTCAACTATTGAATACATCAGTTGTGACCCTAACCAACTGCTCGCACAATTGTTCTTGTGACACCAAATTTTTTGACATCTGAGTGCTCACCAAGAAAACATAGGATGCTTAATAACATTTAGGGAACTTTAGTCCATTTTAAAATTAATGGCTGAAGAGTAGATTCTCGGGTAGAGATGAAAGGGGATGGAACTTTGTGCTCTAGTAAATAAATGCTTTATCTAGCACTCGTGGACCATGAGCAATGGATTGCACCTCCCACTTACTCAAGGAGGCCCTTCTGCCTCTCTGCTCCTGATCACAGCCTCTGTTTCAACCCTGCCAATGATCCATTTCCTGCATTCCAGAACTGACCACTTCTCTTTTGCTGCAAGCTCCAATGTTCTCTCTTCTGCTCCCACCATAATGTCCTCTGCTGGCCCACCTCAAAGCCCTTTTACTCACTTCTCTGATATTCTTTCTTCCTTTGCTGTGGCACACTATTCCTGTGCCGTGATGATCTCCATATCCTTAATATAATGCCCCCTCATTCCCATCACAGACTTCTGTCTTGTCTGCCACAATGCCCTCCCTTATTGCACCAGATATACTTTGTCACACTGCATTGTCTTCTATTCCTTTATTACAATATGCTCTCTTTATGCTGTCACTACGACCTTTTCCTCCTGTTGTAATGTCCTCTTTCCCCTATCTCAGTATCCTATCTATATCTCTCCTCTCCTCCCTCTCCGTCCAGCAGCTGTAATGTCCTCTTGCACCTTGAACATGTATCCATTAAATGAAATTTCAATTCTTTTCTGCTACAGCTACTAGAACATGCTGAGACAATTATTTGTGTAGAAATTTTTCTTAAAGACTCCATGGGACAATGGAATGTAGGATATTTCAACCATTAACAAAAAGAATCACAATTTTGCTTGATACACTAAGTAAACAAAACACCATGATTTTCCCAAAAAGTACCCCCCACTGATAGAGGCCTTTCCAATGATTAGGTTGCTTCAAATCAGGTCATAAGCAGTTTGAATATGTGACCCCAATTGCAAGGACGAGAGGGCTTGATGACAGTCTCCCACTATTTTAAGGAAATCTGATTCTAAAATGTAATTATGTATAAAAGTAGAGATGGCAATAAAAAAATGAAATAAGGTTTGAGGAGGCTGTAAGGTACACAGACACCAGTATAGAAAAATTGAGCTTAATGGCCTGTTAGCCTGATATAAATTTGATGTAAAAGAATTTCTGGGTTATTTTGAACAAATAGTATTCCACTCCCACACATAACTTAACAGTTAATAAACTATTTGCCTCATAGTTTTTTACAATATGTCCTCAATTTTTGTCAGAGTGTGCAGTCATCTTGAATCATTAAAATTTCAGTTTTTAATAACTAGTAACAAATTGGCTGCAAGCTATATTTTTTCATACAATACTTGCAGCCTACTGGTGACTGCTTTGAAGAAACGTAGTATAAGTAATTGTATTCTGAATGCTAGAGGATTAAATTGATACTCGAGATATAGTGCTGCCATCTGGTTTGAGTATAAACTGAAATAAAAGATTTGCTAGTTAGGATTCACTGGGTACTGAAGTGCTGATAATTGCATGGCTATATTTTGTAGTTGTGTAGGCAACTTGCTCCTTCATATAATAATATTCAATGTATCAGCTCCTCAGCTAAATGGGAATTTCTTTTATTTTTTGCCACTCATTTTAACAGTTTTAACTTTTTTGAACAAAATGTTCAAATAGGTGGTAGCATTATCTTGTCTGTATCTCTAACAAAGGTTAATAGCTAACATAATGATATGGACTTTGTTCACCAGGTGTACAAGTATATTTAAAATTAGTAAAAGCTAAAGTGAATTCCTCACATCTAATTAAAAGTAAAATGTCACTCAAGACTTTTGACACAGTCACACAATCATTTAATTGCATTGTGAGTTGCTGTGGCACAGTGGCTCAATGGTTAGCACTGCAGCTTCACAGCGCCAGAGACCCAAGTTTGATTCCACCCTCGGGTGACTGTCTGCGTGGAGTTTACACATTCTCCCCGTGTCTGCGTGGGTTTCCTCTGGGTGCTCCAGTTTCCTCCCACAATCCAAAGATGTGCAGGCTAGGTGGACTGGCCATGCTAAGTTGCCCATAGTTGTCAGGGATGAGTAGATTAGGTGGGTTATAAGGGGATGGGTCTGGGTGGGATGGTCCGAGTGTCGATGTGGACTTGTTGGGCCGAAGGGCCTGTTTCCACACTGTAGGGATTTTATAAAAAAAAGGCAATGATTCTTTTGCAGCTGACATCTAGAATGGGCTTTTTTCTGGAATGCTGGACTTAAATAGTGTCTTTTATTGTTCATTCTTACCTACATGATTATCTGCCATCTAGCAGCAAAGAACAGAGATTGCCAACATAAAACATGCATGAAAATTACAATATTTTTATGATGTTAGTGGTAAGAACATCTCAAACACCGAGCTGTCCTCATCTGATAACTTTGGTACAACATACTGGGTTGCAAATTCATCTTCTGAAATTTGTAAAAGTTATACAATTATTATCTTCACTAATCACAGATGCAAAAAGAACATCAAAAAGCTAAAATAATTGATATCAAACAACTATGAATGGTCCATGGTTAAGTAATAGACTGTGAAACCTGTGATTAAATGTATCACAGAAAGTAAGAAAAATATAGTCTGTTCCTCAATGATTTGCAAAAAAAATCAATATTTGATGTACAATATTTTATCATGATAGCCAGAACTAGTCTTCAATTTTACAAGGCCGCTTCTAAGCAATTTCCAAAGCTTCCTGTAAGTTTTCAAAAATTACTGAATGTATTGATGAATAATGCAAGTTTCTTCATGTGGGAGATAATGCTGCAGTGAATTCAACTACAGCAAATTATACATGTATGAATTAGACACCCGTTGGCTTTTCATCTTTGAAATTGAACTTAAGTTCACTCTTTCTGTTTTCTGATTTTTAGTGGACAGTTTCGTGAATCAAAACTATTTCTAAATTATCATTTTTACTGAGGTCACAGGATATCTGTTTAATAAATGGAAAAATGTATTATACTGGTGCAATAGGGTGCACTCTTAAATTTTAGGCACAGGAGAACAGACTTTACATCTGACTATGGTGAACATACATACCAACACAGGAATTAAGAGCAGGGAGTAGGCCACTCAGTCTCTCGATACTGTTCTGCTGTTCAATTAGATCTTGGCTGATCTGATTACTTGGCGTGTGTGTATGTTTTCCCGCCTACCCTGAAAGCCTTTCACCCCTTTGCTGATCAAGAACATATCGACCTCTGCCTTAAATATTTTCAAATACTCTACACTTCCACCACATTTTGAGGAGGAGAGTCCAAAAGCTTATGCCCCTTCATGTGAACATATTTCTCTTCATCCCTGTCTTAAATGAGCAACCTCTTATTTTTAAACAGTGTCCCTAGTTCTAAAATATCTCCCAAGAGGAAATACCGTTTCCACATCCACCTTGTTAAGACCCTTCAGGATCTTTTATTTTCAATCGGTCACCTCTTGCTCTTCTAAACTCTAGTGGATACAATGCTAGCCTATCCAAACTTTCCCACAAGACAATCCACCCATCCCATGTATTAGTATGGTAGACCTCCTCTGAACTGCTTTCAAAGCAATTACATCTGGTCTTAAATAAGGAATCCAATACTGTACAAAATACTACAGATTGATCTCACCAATGCCCTTTATAACTGATGCGTAACCTCCTTTTATGCGCAATTCACCTCACTATAATATTAACAACATTGTAACAGCATTTCTAATTACTTGCCGTATTGGCATACTAATCTTCTGTGATTCATGCACCAGATGCTCAGATCCCTCAAAGCTCAGAGCTCTGCAACACCCCACCATTTAGATAATACACTTTTTCTATTCTTCCTGCCAAAATGGACAATTTCACACTTAACCTCATTGTACTAAATTTGCCAGATCATTGCCCATAACTTAACCTGTCTCTACCCCTTTGTAGCTTCTTCATGTCCTCTTCACAACTTATTTTCCTACCTATCTTGTATCATCAATTTAGGAACCAATACCTTTACATTTATATAATTTGTAAACAAAAAAATGATCCCTATCAGTGATTCATGTGGCCCATGACTCATTACATCTTGCTAATCAGAAAAAGACCCATTTTTGTCTACTTGCTGTTTCTTCTGGGCCATCAAATCTTCTATTCATGTCAATATGTTGCCCCTACATGATTAGGTTTGATTTTCAGTAATAACCAGGAAATCCAAGTATAATATACCCACCAGGTCCCCTTTACCTACAGCACGTGTTACCACCTCAAATAAATCCAGTAAGTTGGTTAAACCTGATTTCCCTTTCACAAACCATGTTGACTTCTCTAACCTGCTAGATCATCTTCAATAATACCTTCTAACTTCTTCTCTACGAAAGATATTAAGATAACTGGTCTGTAGTTTCTTACTTTTAGTCTCCCTTGTTGAATGAAAGATTTACATTCTTCTAATGGAACCTTCCCTAAATCTGGGGAATTTTGGAAAGTTAAATCTAATTCATTCACTAGTCACTTATTTTATGACCCTAGGAATGAAGTGTATGTCATCCTGCATCTCCAACAATTCTTTTAACACCACTTCCTTGGTCATTATAATTTTCATGAGTTCCTTCCTCCCTTCCATTTACTGATTTAAAGCTACTTCTGGGATGTTATTTGTATCCTCTCCAGTGAAGACCAATGCAAGATACCTGTTCAGTTAATCTACATTTCCTTTATTTCCATTATTAATTCCCCAGACTCAGTTTATTCAGGACCAACATTCACTTTGTTAACTCATCTTTTTGAAATATCAAGAGAAACTCTTACTATCTTCATTTTATATTTCTAGCTCGTTCTCTCATATTCTATTTTTGCCCTCCTTAATCTTTTGATCAGTTTTGGCATTTTTTAAGAAAATTATCTGATCCTCCAATGAGCCAAACATCTTTGTGCAATTAGATGTTTGTTTCTTCTGGTTTGATGCTATCTTTAATATTTTTAGTTGACTAGTGTTGCTGGGTTCCCCCCTTGGAAATTTTCTTTATCATTGTAATGTGACTATTTTTATGTTATCTGAAAATTTTTTTAAATGTCTGCCACTGTATCCCTAATGACATGCCTCTTAACCTCTGCAAGTTCACCTTAGCTAGCTTGGTTTTCATGCCCTCATATTTGCCGGTATTTAATTAAAAAATACAAAAGAATTGCAGATATTGTAAATTAGGAACAAAAACAGAAGTTGCTAGAAAAGCTCAGCAGGTCTGGCAGCATCTATGAAGAAAAAAATCAAGAGTTAACGTCACCTGAAACTGGTAAAATACTGGTCTTGAATCCATTCCTCGGTCCTTCAACCTCAATGTAAAATGCAATCATATTATTATTGCTACATAAGGACACCTTCACCATGAAGTCAATAATAATTCTTACTGCACAATACACAGGTCATGATGTTTAGTAGCATGCTGTTTGGTTGGCTCCAAAATGTGCTGTTCTAGGAAAATATCCCAAAAGCATTCTATTAATTCCTCTTCTAGGCCCCCTTGGCCCATCCAGTCTATATTTTGTCTGATTTCTTTTCCTGTTATATGCAGATTAAAATTCCTCAGATTATTGCTGTACTTTTCTGACAAGCTTCCATGATTTTTTCTTTTATAATGCCATCTTACTGAGTAGTTACTGTGAGGGGGCTAGTATACCACTCGCACAAGTGAACTCTTGCCTTAATCATTTCTCATCACTATATAAACCTTATTGATGTCATGGTTTCTTAAATGTAGGTCATCCCCGTCTATTGTGCTAATGCCATAATTAAGAGCCATCCCTCCACTAGTATGAACAAGAAGTAGACCCAAAAGTACTTGATGCACTGAAATGGGGAATGTTGTAATATTATGCACCAATGCAGTCACTTTAAAGAGTCTAAAAACATTTATCTTTTTAGGAATAAAAAAGGATGAAAAGTACTGCTGAACAGAGGGATCTAAGAATGTATGTCCACAAATCCCTGAAGGTAGCTGGACATGTAGATAAGGTACTTAAGAAGGCATATGGGATATTTGCCTCTTTTGACCAAGGTTTTCTGGTACTGTGCTAAACATTAGTGAGGTTACAGTTGGCATATTGCATGCAGTTCTGGTCACTGCACTATAGGAAAGATGTGACAGCAATAGAGATTCCAGAGAAGATTCACGAGAATGTTGTATGGAACATTTTAGTATTGAGGAAAGATTAAATAGGCTAGGATTTTTTTTGTTTTTTTTTGGAACAGAAATGTATAAAATTGTAAGGGGTCTGGATAGAAAAGCCCTATTTCCCCTTAGTTAAGGTGTCAATTATCAAGGAGAATATATTTAGAGTAGGAGTTAGGAGATTTAAGACAGATTCAAGGAAAATATATTTTCATCCAGAGGGTGATGGGGTTCTACAACTATCTGAATGGGGCGTAGAGGCAGAAACATTCATGACATTTAAAATATATTTAGATATGCGTTAGAACTTATAAAACCTTAGGCTGCACACTTACACTAGAAAGTAGGAATAGGCTGGATAGTTCTTTCTTATTTGCCATAGACACAATCAACTGAATGGCCATATTCTGTGCTGTAAATTTCTGATTCTATAATAAGCATGTTTAATGACTATATGCAAAATGCAAGCACAGCATTGTTATTGACTCAAATTTACATTCCTATAGTATTCCTTATGTACTTTCAGGAAGATGTGATGGACACAGGAATTTCTGTCTGCTTCTTGGTTTGATTTTAATTAGAGTAAATCTGAATTAAAAATGTTGGTTGTGCTTCCCATAATGTTTGAATAAAGTTTTCTTTCTTTATTGTTGGCAAACGTAGATGGTCAGTACACTTGGCTTTCTGCTTGGCAAGTATGACTGTTGAACTAACCGATTAGAAACTGTTTCAAATGGGATTTCTTTGTTGTTTCAATCAATGTCAGGTCACATAAAATGTAGTTCAGTGTTTGTGTCCATGATGTCTCCTGCAAGGCCAATTTACATGAATGCATCTTAGTGATTAACGTTGCAAAATGTTGTTTTAAACCCAAAAGTTCAGACTGCCAAATTATATATTTCCTTGGCCTGTAATACGTTGTTTATTACAGCATGTGTCTGCTCAAATATTTTATTGATGGCAATCTTCAGAGAAACTGTTACATTAAAGGAAATGCTTATAATTTTAGGACCTCCTTGAGGTCTTCGGTTTTCTATTTACCACACGTGAAATACTTGCAGGTAGCAATATGGACTCCATTAGAAAAATGGGAATATTGCCTTTGGATATATTTTCCAAGAATTTGCTGAGAGCAAGAATAATACACACTACAGATCTGATTTTAATTCTTGCAGGTGGTTGGGTTTTAAATGGATTAAAATTGGAACTTACAATTTTGTACAAACTGGACTGAATTTAAGTTATTTGTAACGCACTTTGAGACATCTATTGCAGTTTAGGTTTCATCTGTCTTTCTAGTTCTAGTGATGAGTTTATCTATAAGGAAATGCATAATGATAGTCTTAGGTGACATGCTGTGTTTCATTTTAGCTTTTTGAGGTAACGAGGAACATTTTTGGTACTACTTTATGCATTCTTCAAGCTTTGGGTGAGCTTAAGAGGGTAGAACATGGCGGCCAGCCAGGAGTGCTTTGGAACAGTTAGTCTAGAGATAACAAAGGCATCAATGAGGGTTTCAATAGCAGATAAGAAGGAGTGGAGTAGGGTGATGTATGCAGGTGGAAATAGATTGTCTTGGGATGGTAGGAGTATGTGGTCAGATACACACCAGGTTCAGACTACCAAGCTGAAGACCATACTACATAAGCCACGAATGTTGCAAGGGAGCAGGGTGGAATCAGTGACTAAGGAATGCAGTTTGTGGAGAGTCCAAAAACAAGTTTTGTAATATTTACTTACAGAAAATTACTGCCGATTCTTTGGTGGATGTTGGACAAACAGTTTGACAATTTAGATGACAAGGTGTAAAGCTGAATGAACACAGCAGGCC
>NW_025973662.1:0-8932 GCF_021869965.1 Rhincodon typus
GTCTGCCTACACTTGACATCTTATTGACTAACCTGGTGTACTTGCAAATTGAGCTCCAATCCTATCAGTCTTTCATCCAAATCGTAATCGAGATTCTAAACTGTTGATAACCGCACAGTGATTCCTGAGGAATTCTACTAGTTTAAGCTTTCCAACCTGAAAATAAATAATTATCTCTATTCTCTATTTCCTGTTAGAGAAACACGGTTCGCCTGTTCCTGTGTAGCAGCCTAGAAAGGTTGCATGGCCTCCTCCTACGGTGTGTAGCTGGTTGTTGAGGTGTATCTTTGCTCAGAAATACACCATTATGGTCATTTGTTGTCCAATCACCAGGTAGAGGTTGTACTGTCAATGGTCCTGATCCTTGAGAGCTTAAAAGACGAGCACAGAATACAGACTAACACTTGAGTAGAACGCTGCACAGTCAAAAATGCTATCTTTCAGATGCAGCAATAAATCTAGTCTGCCCTCTCAATCAGGTGCTCAATTTTCCCCGGACACATATTGGGGAGGAGGGGAGATTTCCTATCTGTCTGGTTAACATTTGTCCCTTTAAAAACACCACCAATACAGATAATCTTAATGATTAATTTCATTTTTGGCTGTGATTGCTGTCTGCAAAAACTGCCGCAAATGGGACACAATAATTTTTTAAATATTGTCTTTGAGGAGTGACCTTATAGAGGTTTATAAAATCATGAGGGGCATAGATAGGGTAAATAGTCAAGGTCTTTTCCCAGGGCTGGGGAAGTCCAAAACTAGAGGGCATTGGTTTAAGTTGACAGGGCGACGATTTAAAAGTGACCTGAGGGGCAACATTTTCATGCAGAGCGTGATATACATTTATGCAATGAGCTGCCACAGGAAGTGGTGGAGGCTGGTACAATTAGAACATTTAAAAGGCATTGGGATGGAGTATATATTTCGGAATGGTTTAGAGAGGTATGGATCAAATGCCGGTAAATGGGACTAGATTTATTTCAGATATTTGGACGGCATGGACGAGTTGAAACAAAAGGGTCTGTTTCCGTGCTGTGTACCTCTATGACTCTATGACTGAATATTTCATTGTATTTATGTGTAACTCCTTAGAGGGGCAGAATGGTGTCCTCCTATCTCATTGTAACAATTCTGACTGGCTGAATGAGTTTTCCTTTACCTCTGTAACATCCTCGAGCGGTGGAGTGAGAGATCAACACATAGGATACGAACTGCAGTTGGCCATTTGGACCCTCGAGCCTGATGTTCAATTTAGAAAGATCATGGCTGATCTGTTTGTAGCTGAACACCCCTTTCCTGTTTATTCACAGTAAATATTGACTCTCCTGTCAGTCAAAGTTGAGTCGAGTTCAGCTATGAATATCTTCAATAACCCAGTCTTCACTGTTCCCTGGAGATGAGAACACTGCAGACAGCACAATATTAAAGAGAAAGAAGTATCCTTATCTCAATCTTAATTGGGAGACTCCTTAAAGTGTGTTAACTGCACTACAAGTTACCTTCCTCTTTAAAGAGCACAATATATAGGAATAGATGTAGACCACCCAGCCCCTCAAACCTATCCCACATTCCGATTGACTCTGTTCAGTAAAGTATTCATCAACCTCAGCGTCCAGTGCTCTCTTGGGAAAATACTTTTGATACCTTAAGACCATAGAGCATAAGAAATTGAAGTAGAGTTAAGCCATTTGGCGCATCGAGTCTGCTCTGCTGTTTGATCATGCCTGGCATGTTTCTGAAAACAATTCTCCTGCTTTCTCACCGTAACCCTTGATCCCATTATTAATGAAAGAAAGTATCTATCTCTGTCTTAAAGACATGACTGTGTCTCTGTCTCTATATGCCTGTGTGCGTGTGTTTCTGTCTATTTCTGCTTAATGGCAGGAGACAGAGTGGTCTTGGAGCATTGTTTTTCAGACTGGAAGCCTGTGACCAGCAGTGATCCACAGGGATGTGCGCTGCATTTACTTTTGTTTGTCATTTAAATAAATGATTTAGATGAAAATTATAGAAGGCATGATTAGCAAGTTTACGGATGACACCAAGATTGCTTGTACAGTGAACAGGGAAGAAGGCTATGTATGATTACAAAGAGATCTTGAACAATTGGATGAATGAATCGTAAAGAAGTACAGCATAGAAACAAACCCTTCTGTCGAACATGTCCATGCTGACTGGAAATCCTAAATTAATCTAGTCCCATTTGCCAGCATTTGGCCCATATTCCTCTAAACCCTTCCAGTTCATATACCCATCCAGCTACTTTTAAAATGTTGTTTTTACCAGCTTCGTCGAGCAGTTAATTCCATACGTTTTTAAGTTTTCCTCCTCTCATCTTAAACCTATGCCTTCTCATTTAGGACTCTTCTACCCTGGGAAAAAGACATTGACTATTCGCCCGATCCATGCCCTTCATGATTTTATAAACTTCTATAAGGTGCAAGTTTGACAATGCTTTCTGTCATCCCGACCCTAACTTCTGAAATTCAATGCTGATACCTCTTCCTTCTCGATCAAGTCACAATTCTAAAATAATTTTAATCATCTTGTTCAGACACATTATGAAATACCTCTGTGGGAGTTGAATCTAGACCTTTGGCCCAAGAGGTAGGGACACTGCCACCAGACTGCAATAGCCCCTGAATCTGAAACATTATTCTCCTGTGTGTTTGCTCATTAACCTGTTCTGAAATGCCGTGACACACCTCTGCAACAGGTAGGACTTGAATCCAAACTTCTGTTTCAGGGCTGGGGACATTACCACAGGTTCACGGATTGGAATCGAATCCAGAGCTCTGGTTCAGCATGGACACTACCCACCACACAAGACCTAAATCATGCCCAGATTTTGGGTCGCACCTTACATGCCAGCTTTCAGCTGAATTTATATTTATTAAATTCTGGTTAACATCACTGATTTACACATAGAACATGTTTTAATGTTAAACAAATGCAAAGTATTTGCCTCAACTATGGGATGTTGAGTGCATTGTGCTCTGTCATCGAGATAAATTATTAACATCTTTAAATGTTTACCTATGATTTCCAGCTTAAATGGCGATTATCTGTCGACGGCAATGTTAGGGAAAGAAATCCTGCAGACACATTCTGCATTATTAAGGATCTCGAATAGATACTATAACTGAACACCAGTGACATCGAAAGAGCATAATTTACGGCCCCAAAAGACCATATTGCGGACTACTATTTTCCACCTCTGACATGTGACTACCCTCTTCCTAAAACCATTAAATGTTCCAAGACAATAAATTATATTCCAGCGTCTTCTCACCACTGGCTAGTCTGCAATCCTACTCCCTCCTCCTCCAGCTCGCAAAAGGCAACGCGAGATCAGGGTCTTTGGGCAAATCAAGGCCAGAGTTTGTCGGCCTTCTGGAGAGAGGAGGGTATTTCACAATTGAAGGGGTATTGTGGGTGGAGGGATTATCACTCACTGGGCTGTCGTGTGGCAGGTTGTGTTTAATTTGCATAAATGCGAGATATTACATTTTGGTAAAAGAAACAAGGGCAGGACTTATACAATTAAAAGTAGGGCCTTTGGTAGTGATGCAAAACAGAGACTCGGCCGTCAGGTATAATTCTTTGATGTTTGTGTCACATATAGACAGCGTGGTTAAGAAGGCGTTTAGTACACTGCCTTCATTGCTCACACCTTTCAGTTTAGGAGTGAGGACTTCATGTTCAAATTGTATAGGACGTTGGTGAGGCCGCTTCTGGAGTCCTGTTCTCGTCGCACTGGTTTAGTAAGGATATTATTAAGCTGGAGAGGGTTCAGCAGATACCTACCAGGATGTTGCTGGGAATGGATGGTTTGAGTTACAAGATGAGGCTGGATAGGCTGGGACTTTTCTTCATTGGAATGTAGGAGGTTGAGGGGAGACCTTATATGGTTCTATAAATCGTGAGGCGTACAGATAAGTTGAATGCCAGGTGTTTTGTCCCTAGCATGGAGGATATCAAGACTATGGGGATATGTTAAGGTGCGAGGAGTGAACATTTTAAAAAGACTTGAGGGGCAATTATTTTACACAGCGAGTGGCTCATGTATGGAATGAACTCCCAGGGAAAGTGGTGGAAGTGGGTAGCGTTATAACGTTTAAAAGACATTTAGATACGTAAATGAATATAAATCAGTTTGGATGATCTTGTGAGCTGCTGCCCTCCCTCTCTTCCTCTCTGAATGAATCCCTGATCGTTTTCACCCTCTGTCACTGCCTGTGCAATGGCGGATGGAGGCCAGCAGAGGGTGGCATTGCATCACATCAAACAGCACAGAGACGCACAGATACACACACAAATACACCAATACTTACACAAATAAGGGGAGCCTATCAGAATTTATCTAGCTCTGTGGTTTGTCAATATTTCATTCATTCCATCTGATGTGCGTCAGGATTTCTGTTGTTCCGTTGACAGAATATCATTATTTGCTTCACTCTGTCGGAGTATATCAGTATTTCACTTGCTCACATTATTGGGTGTGACAGTATTTCAGTTGTTCCATGGGGACTGTGACTCTGACAATCTCAATGCTTGATTAATGAAGCTGTCAGTACAAGTGGGTAGAGCCGTAACTATCACAGGTTAGTTTCAGTAACTGGGCTGTCTGAAGGAGGAGGTGCAGGAGGGAGACTTCGTGCTCTCTTCCTGGGAGCTGGTGGAGACGCTGTGCTGTGAGCCCACCCTCCTGCTCACCGAGACCGTGGGGATTCCATTTGTATCGGCTCGATATAAAAGGGAGATGGCACCAAGAGCACGATTTCTAAGCTGTGCCAGGTGGAAATGGAACTGACAGTGGGTTTAAAGTGAGAATTGCCCTTCACTGAACATTGCTCCTTACTTGGTTGGTGGGACGTGGATATTTCGGAATCTCTTACACGGGTCGTCCCGGTTCTTTCCGGCTTGTACCAGGGTCCTCTCCACATGGCAGGGGGAGCGGGGGGTGATGGAACTGATGTCGGGCACTCCACCACGCGGCTTGGCCCTTTCGGTCCTATTCCAGGCTGTTTCTCCTGGAATGAGAGAAAGGGAGGGAGGGAGTGAGTGTGAAAGAGGGTGGCCCTGCTGTCAGTGCTGGTGATGATGAGGGAGAAATGGTGGGATGTTCGGAGAAAGCCAGAAGACAGTGTTGAATCGAGGCAGTGTTTTCAGCGTAGGGGTGTAGTAGAGGTGTGTGTGTGAGAGAGAGAGGGAGAGTGTGAGAGAGAGGTCCTGCAGACAATAGTGAGAGTGGTGGAGAATGAGCCTTGTTCGGGGATAGGTGCCTGAACAGATATACAGTGAGTGTGATGGAGCAGAGAGAATACGGAGATACTTATCCTGGCAGAGCGGGGAAGGTTACTGATGCCTGTTCTGTATTGCTGGACATTTCTTCTGCACTGAGCTGGGTGGTGAGCTCAGACCGTGCTCGGTGGGCCTGGTAGGACCTCCTCTGGGAAGAGAATGGTCCTCCTCTATACTAACCCATCCACCAGGACCTCCGTGCCCCTGTCATCAAATCATGGTGCAACTGTCCCTTATCTGCCAGGCTTGCGGCAAACTGAGCATGGCAGCGCCAAACAGGGAAAGCTCAAGCATGCACCCATTGGCCATTTTAAGGTGGCACCTGCGCCAGGGATCATGGAATATTCAGTGGCATCCGGGTGATGGGACCTACTACCAGCCATGATGGGTGGGAGAATCAGGCTGGGATTGAATGAGAGGAATGCCATGGGGTGGGGTAGGTCATTAATGAGATGAGTTCAATAAGATAGCACCGGAACACTAGCTCGGCCTCACATAGGCAATCATTCTGTCACATTCAATGTAAATGACACTGAGACAAATTATTGTTAGATTCAGCTTAATGAGTTAAAGACTCTGCTGACCCTACCCGCAGTTACACAACTACAGAACAAATTCTCATTCAAAACTTTCCATCATCTGAACTCACAGCAATATCTTATTAACGCATCATTCCTGAAATACTGGCCCATGTTGCAAGATGCTATTGAAATGCATTCATTTCAGCATTCGGAAACCTGTGAACACCTTCCATGACACTGTCTCTCAGTCATTCCCTCTCTGTCTATATATCCCAAACCCTTACCATTTGTTGGTATTTAAACTGATTCCCCACCATCTCTCTCTGGCAGTGATTTTCACACCCATGGCACCCCTTGTCATGGCACATTGGAGATATGGAGCTGTAAATGGATGGGAGCCGCACATCCTGTCACTTCCAGCATGGGCTGCAAGTTTCCCCAGGCTGGGCAGCGATTTAACACAGCGTTACCGAGCACTGCACTGGGGTGGCCTATGCAGATCTACACGCTGGGAGGGTAACTGCTCTGGGTTTACAGATCAGTTCAGTGGTGTCCACTTCACAGCCCCCCGTGCTGGAGAGATACCTGGTCCGGGTTTATAGATCAATGCACTGGTGTGGCCTCCACAGCTCCCCGTGCTGGACTGATATCTATTTGACTGGTGAGGCTTGCACAGTTTCCCACTCTGGACAGATTGCCAGGTTGTGTTGACCAGGACACTAGCCTGGTCTGCACAGTGCTCCATGCAGAATAGATACCTCATTTTGGTTTATGGTGTCTGGGCTGGTTCTGTGAGGTGGATTGAGAATTTGAGGTAACTTACTACTTCAGCAGATCTGGCAATGCCTTTATTTTCTATTTGCAATTTTGTGATTAGACCTCCAAACCTTCATTCCATTAATGTTGCAATGCGACCATGTACAGTACATCATGTTGGTGAATACCCACTGTCCTGGCAGCATCCACAGTCTCTGCATTCAGGAGCAGGCAGCCATTCCCATCGTCTTCGGGTCTCCGTGTAGAAACAAAGGATAGTATCTTGGATAAAGGCCATTCCCTTGATACATGGTTCAATATATCCTCCCCCTCACCACTCCCCACCGCCAACCAACTACATCAAAATACCCCATGTGTACTGAGAGCATTGGGGCCACTGGGAACATCAGGAAAGTGTACTATCATAGAATCCCTACAATGCAAAAGCAGGCCATTTGGTCCATCAGGTCCACACCGCCCCTCCGAAGAGCATCCCAACCAGACCTCTACCCTATCCCTGTAACCCTGCAATTTTCCCATGACTAATACACCTAGCCGACACAACCTAAGACACTATGTGCAATTTAGCTCGGCCAATCTACCTCAGCTGCACAGCTGTAGAGTATGGGAAGAAACCCGGAGGAAACCCACGCAGACACGGGAAGAATGTGCAAACTCCAGACCCCAAGGGTGGAATCGAGATCGTGCCCCTCTTGCTGTGCTAACCACTGAGCCACCTTGCCGCCAAGGAGATGGAGCAACACTTCCGATGTCTGAACAGGTCAGATTGAACCCTCCAGTACACACTGTATCACTAAGCCCTGTAATCGCTCTTCATTTACGTAATACACAGCCTTTAATTCTTCCAGAAAAATGCACAGGTTCTAAGTTACCCACGTTATATTCCGTATGCCAAATTGTTGTCCATTGCTTATTCATTTACAGATTCTCTACCACTTCTTGATAACTTCGTTTCCTGGCTATGTTAGCGTCATCAACAAATTTAGTTAGAGTACATTTGTTCCACTTGTCTAATCCATGGATATAGGTTGCAAACAATTGCGGACCCAGCACTGGTCACTGTGCCTCTGCAGTCATTACTTTCTGCGAAACTGGTAAAGACTAATTTATCCCTAATTTATTCCTGTTTCCAGTTCATTAACCAGTGTTCCCTGTATTCTTCATAGCAGCTTTGAAAGGCTGAATGTTCACTTCCATTTCCTATGTAACAAGCCTGAGAGATTAAAAGATTTGCTCCAATTGCTGAGTAACAGCCTCGAATGGCTAAATGGCCTCATTCTGCTCCTGTTTAAAACTTTCAACAGGTTGAACAGGCCGCTTTAATGTCAGTGTAGTTGTGAATGGTGCTGAACGTTTTGGAATCATCAGTGAACAGCCCACCCTCTGACTTTATGGTGGAGGGAAGGCCATTGATGCTGCAGCTGCTGTTGGCCCACAGAGCCTTATGGATGCCCAGTTTTGATTTGTCCGGTCCTTTAGAAGTATGCGCTACTTCGCTGGAGGCACTGCCACATCACACAGTGGATGGTATCTTCAATATGAGGCTGAGTCATTCCCTCCGCCAGGACTGTGTGCTGGGTGCTCCTACAGATACTGTTAGGGACAGATACATCTGTGGCAAGTCGTTTGGTGAAAATATTTCCCTCTTGTTGGTTCACTCATCACTTCCCACAGTCTGGTTGCTGTGTATTTTAGGCTTCGCTCTGCTCAGTCAGGTGTGGGCCTGTGGAGACACTGTTGGTGATGGACATTGAAGTACCACACCCAGAGTACGCTCTGTGTCCTTGTCACCCTCAGTGCTTCCTCCGATTTGTTTTTAACATCAAAGAGAACTGAGTTATCACCGAGGGGTGGTGTGGAGGGCAGTAGATATCCATTATCAGGAGATTTCCTTGACCATCTTTGACCTGTTGCCATGAGATTTGTATGGGTCTGGAGTCAATGTTGGGGAATTCCAGGGTAACTCCTTTCCTGGCTGTATACCACGGTGCCGCCACCACTGGTGGGTCTGTCCTGCCGGTGGGACAGGATACACACAGGGAAGGAGATGGTGCTTCATGAAAGATTATCCATCAGGCCTCATTCTGTGAGTATGACGGTGTCAGACTGTTTCCTGACAGGTCAAAATGAAGAATAAAAGTTCAATGGAGCAGGAAATAATGGTTTAATAAGTTGAATGAAAGGCACCCTATTGGAATGTGTTCTGTATTCTCGAGAAAGATTGAGGAATTCAATATATAAGTTGAAGTAAATGGATATGATTTAATGGCATTAGAGAGACACAGCTACAGGGTGACGGATGTTGGAAACTGAATATACAGAACAATTTA
>NW_025973663.1:0-8930 GCF_021869965.1 Rhincodon typus
CCCTTCATCAGAAAAGGATGAAGGGTCTAGGCCCGAAACGTCAGCCTCTCTGCTCCTATGATGCTGCTTGGCCTGCTGTGTTCATCCAGCCCTGCACCTTGTTGTCCCCCATTCCCATCAATGTCAGCTTTGGTTATTATATGTACAATGCTAATATCCACCCTCTCGATTATTTCAGTTTTATTAAATTAGCAATTTGCTCATACACAATGCAGAAGTGGATGAGAAGAAATTTCCTCCATTTAAGTATTGTGAGGATTAAAGCCTTTGCTTTTTCTCCCCGTTCCAAACTCTGTTCCCTAATTACTGGTTCCAGTTGTTTGAGACTTGTTTGCAAACTTGGGCCTGAATTTTCCTTCCTAGATAAGGAGTACAAAGTCAAGACTTTCCCCAGCTCTGCAAACCTGACCCAGAAGAAAGTGCTTTGGAGTTTCCAATTTTTGCTCTGGGGTAGTACTGGCTACCAAGTTTTCTAGGCATTGGAATGGATGAACCCAGCTGAGGCTGCCAGGAACAGAGGCAGGCTGAGGGAGATCTGCCTTGGTGCTCAGACACTGTTTTAAAGTTTCTAAAGAAAACCATGAGACAGCACTCCAGTCTTATTATAACCCTTCACTATTGACACACTCCCCATGGCCCATCCATGTCACTTCATGCCCTTTACCCAGCTCCATTGTCTATCATATCCTCAATGCTGACTTAAGCACCTGTGCCCAACTCCATTGATCCTCATGGTCTCGATGGCAACCTATGTCCTCAATCCAACCGATGGCCCTTTATAGGCCCCTATGCAAACAGCACCAATTTATGCCCCCCACATAACAGCCCTTGTTCTTATATCTAACATTGCCAACTCACCCAGTATCTACCATTGGCAGATTAGAGGGCCCGTTTTGAAATAAGACAAAATGAAGTTCCTAAATGGTGATCTTGGCCTTCAGTTGGTATTTCCGATTTGCCAGAAGTTCTCAACAGGTGGGATTTCTTGGGTCCTTGATCCAGGGAAAGATCTATTGCAGCACAGCAGTGCCTGATTGGCACTTAATGTCATAGGATTTCATATAACGAGGCAACACGAGGCCTTCACTGGGTGTTTCAGCTAGCAGGTGGGACCCCACTTCATTTACATTAAGTTCTGTCCTGAGTCATTTGTCTGTTAAATTTCTTTAAAGCAATAAGCCAGCAGAAACATCTTCAACATTTCCTCATTGATCCCTTTAGATTCTGCTTAGCTATTCTTAGCTGAGCCAACTGCCGCTAATAGAATAAGGAAAATGACTGCAGACAGCTAACATTTGTTCTTGGGATGTTAGAACTGCCCCTTTTGTTCCTGCTTCTGCAATTGCAGCATGAAATTGATTGTGGGTCTTCTCCTTGAATCATTGTGGTTTTGTTGTTAGTCAGAGCATTCCAGGATATTGACCAGGATATTGAAAAAACATTGATGTATGTCATAATTAGGATTGTGAGTGACTTGTAAGAGAAACGAGAAGGTGATGTCAGAGCTGTTTATGCTGTAGATTTTGACAAGGTTTTTTGTAGCAGCTAGCAAAGTCTCGCAGTCAAATCTTATGCCTTATTCTCTTCATGCAGCATTTCTCATTCAGATCTTGGAGAGATCTTTGTAACCTGAAGGCTCAATTGAGGTGATTTTAAACTAACTGATAAAACTGGAAACCTATAGTTTCTTTGCAACATCAGTTTAAGATTCTGCCTGCTAGTTCACTGCATTAAATTCAATGGAGAGGAAAGCCAGGTAGCTTTCTGTGTTGTACCTTGTCTTGTCAGTTTGTTATCATTTGGAATTGTCCCCTTGGTTTAGGTAAATCTGCATTCGCTGAAGAAACTTCCCCATTCTTATATCTCCTTTTCTATTTCCTACCTCTGGCAAACAAAAGAATTGTGTTGACCTTTATTAATAGTTTGAAGAGTGGTGAAATGTCATAGTTCTTGGTTGATCAGATGAAAACTTACTGCTCTTAACAGTATCAGATGATAATGGGAACAGACACACCTCATTTAATGTTCTATTCCTTACACTGACTGTAATAGTACTGCAAATTATGGGATTTGGTCCAACTACAGCAACCTCATTATCTTTATTCAATAATGGAATGTGGGCATTGCTGGCTAGGCAGCACTTATTGCCCATCCCTAATTACCCAGAGGGCAGTTCAGAGTCAACCACATTGCTGTGGGTCTGGAGTCACACGTAGGCCAGACCAGGTGAGGATGGCAGTTTCCTTCCCTAAAGGACATTAGTGAACCAGATGGGTTTTTCCCCAACAATCAACAATGGATTCATCATTAGATTCTTAATTCCAGAGACTTTATTGAATTCAAATCCCACCATCTGCTGAGGCAGGATTGGGACCCAGGTCCCCAGAATGTTATCTAGATCTCTGGATTGACAGTTCAGTGATAATACCACTAGGCCATCGCCTCCCACCATGATCAGCGAAATTCTAAATGAACACTCACACAATAAGGTCGAGAGAAGAATTAGTGAGGAAGCTCAAAGATAAAAACCAAAGAAACTGTGGATGCTGTAAATCAGGAACAAAAACAGAAGTTGCTGGAAAAGCTCAGCAGGTCTAGCAGCATCTGTGACGAAAAAAAATCAGAGTTAATGTTTCAGGTCCGGCGACCCTTTCTCAGAACAGTTAACTCCGATTTTTTTCATCACAGATGCTGCCAGACCTGCTGAGCATTTCCAGCAAATTCTGTTTTTATTCCTCAAAGATAAAAGACCTGAAAGTAAATGGATATGGGAGCTAATCAGAAATTAGTGCCACTTTAAATTTCAAGATAGAAAAAGCTGTTGTAACATGTTCTGAATACTATGATGCTGTAAATAGCGAGCAAATTTGGCACAATTAATAATCACAATGTTAATCCTGCCCAGTCAGGAGGAATGCATTTGAGGCAGGGTGTCAATGTTAAATTTTCCAGAAATTCTAAGTTCGAGTTACACCTGCCCAAGTCTGAACAGGTTGATACTTTAAGAAAAAGTTAATTTTTGTCTTCTGTGTCTTCAGCATTTACATTTCTCTTCAATCTCTATAAAACTAAAAGATCCCCATGATGTTTGCAGGATTTTGGTAGTAAACTGCTGTTATTTCTTGACAAATGATAAGTTCAACAGTGTGGACTATAACCTGCCTGCAATGTTTTCTGCCCTTTGTTATTTTTTGTCATCAATATCCTTGTCGCTCTCCCCTAATGGTTCAACATCTAGGTCTGTTGAGCCAAGATCCTTCCTCACAATTGTCCTTTCACCGTTATTTATTATCTGGGCTACCATGACCTTTCCCTTTCACCTGTCCTGTAACTCCCAGCTTTTTGGTAAGGCTGTGGTCATGCGCTACAGGCAGTTGGGAACTATTTAGTATTTAAATATTAGTGTTAGATGGCAAATTTAAAAGCAAACCAGCCATGACCACAACCTGACCACAAACAAACCTCGAGTTCCCTCTGTTCAAAGTCTCTCTAATACCCAGCCTCCAAAGTAGCCTGTAGCCACACAGTATCCTATAGTGACAGAGTGCTAACCTTTGCATTGGCGTGATTTAAAGCATAAAAAAATGTAAACCTGGAACATTATTTTCAATTAAATTGCACGATTAGAAGACAAACTCAGAGTATTAAAAGGTTGTTTACATATCCCTCAATGTATGGAGTAATCCTAATTTGAAGAACTAAGAAGTAAGCTGGACCAAATGGTCTCCATCATTGGTATTATCTTGTGATATTATGAGGTGACAATTAGCAATCTTATTGTTGGATGTGATGTGGAGTTTCAGTCTCAGATCTGTATCTAACAGGGCTTTGACAATTTGCATGAAATCAATCAGCCTACATAAATTGCAGGAGAAACCTGAGTCAGGGATTGAAATTGTTTTCCCAGTGGTTAATTAAATTAAAATCATCTTCCTCTCTTGGGATTTTAGGTGAATGTGTGTCTGTGGGGTGCAGGAAAAGCAGGTGGGAATGGGAGATTTAGAGCGTTTGCACAACAATCATAAGAATGCGAGATAGTAGGAACTGCAGATGCTGGAGAATCCGAGACAACAAGGTGCAGGGCTGGATGAACACAGCAGGCCAAGCAGCATCATAGGAGCAGAGAGGCTGACGTTTCGGGCCTCGACCCTTCATCAGACCCATCATAAGAATGCCTCTGGAATGTAACTGATCTGAACTTTGAATTGAAATCATGCTGTTAATCCCACCGTCCTCTTTGATATACACCTGGAAAAGGGCCATTGGAGAAAAACGTGTGCTGCTACGTAGAGAATTTTGAACTTGCCATAGAAAAAGGGGCTCAACATGGCTGAAACTAGCCACAAATTTCTCTTTTGCCTATCCAAATGGGATTTCCTGGCCCCTGACTCCCCTGATCAAAGCTGGAGTCCCCCAGGCCCTTGCCCGCATCCCACTCCAAACCAACTCCTGCTCCTCACCCATTTGCAGCTAAATCCAACCCAATCATCTCCAGGCCCACCACTTACTCCAAGCGGCTCCCCCTCTCTCATGGTTTCGC
Organism: Rhincodon typus; assembly: GCF_021869965.1. Taxonomy (NCBI): domain Eukaryota; kingdom Metazoa; phylum Chordata; class Chondrichthyes; order Orectolobiformes; family Rhincodontidae; genus Rhincodon; species Rhincodon typus. The sequence continues at coordinate 4,541 of NW_025973663.1, forward strand.
AACAGCGATCTCCTCCTTTCCTAACTCCCTTCTGTTGACCAGTCAACCAATTCCAACTGGATATGGGCAGGTCATTAATGTAAATATGGACGACAATGGCATAAGGTACTCCTGGCCTGCTGTTGACATTAACAATTCCTATGTCTTTACCTAGCCAGATCAAGGCCCCACTCTCTCCACCTAATCTGGAAGTACAAGCAATTGACTTTTGAGTTTGAGTTTGTCACATGTACTGAGATACAGTGAAAAGTGTTGTTTTGCATGCTATACAGGCAGATCATACCATATGAAGTGCATCAGAGCCTTTTTGTCAGGAAAAACGGAAAACAATATTAATTCCTTTGCAATGACTAGCACTAAATGCATTGTCAGTCAAAAGGCTTTTAATAAGAAGTGATGCTGGATTAAAATATCTTTGTGGGAATAGTGGTTGCCTGTTAATTTCTCAGGCAATCTTGGGTGATTGAACTTTGAAGGACATTATGATTCATCTTATCAGCTTTATTATCACTCCAGACTTTCTCCACTCATTTCTGAACTCTATATAAATGACTAATCTTTGTTTTCATATTTGGTTAAATTTCTTTAGTACAAGGTACTGAAAGGTGCTAAATCACACTCCAGCAGAAACATAGTCATAATTTAAACAATCTATTCAAGAAATGATTGAAACCTATTTATGTTTAAACCTTTGTGCAGACTAATTCCAACTGTGTATCTGTTTTATCTGGAGTCTTGACAGCATGGCCTATAAAATATTACAAATGTAGTCATATTGAATACAATGCACAACAAAATTTTATTAACAATCTTACAATAAAACAAATCTGGGAACAAACACTTGATATCTATCCCATGAGTGGTTGACCAGATAAATCGCCAGCAATGAAGTCACATCTGTGTTGTTGGCAGTATCCCACAGCTTGTCATCACACATTCTGATAAAAAAACATAGCTGAGCTAAGTAGTTAACATGAGATGGCAAAAGTGAATTGAAAATATCAGTGAGTAGCAATCTCATCTTTAAGTCATGGGGTTGTGGGTTTGATTCTCAATCTAGAACCTTGAAAATCTCCAAGAGTCCCACGACAACTTTGGCAGGAATCCAGTGAAGCAGCCAGAACTAGGTTTATATCACAGTATGCCAGAAAGAAGCAACAAGATACATTTATGTAGAGTCTTTCATAACCTCAGCACTTCATAGCCTTTGAAGTACTTTTAAAGTCTAATTGCCACTAAAATGTAGGGAATACATCACCAATTTGCATCCAGGACCCAGAAGCATCAAACAAATAATAACCAGATAATCTGTTTTAGTAATTTGATTGAGTGATAAAATACTAGCCAGGAGGGCAGGAGGGCTCCTTCGCTTTTTGTTTCTTTAAAATGGGATATTTTACAATTGTTTTACAGGACTAGAGGTTTCTCAGTTAACATCAAATCTGCAAGGCTCTTGTGGTGCAGCGATAGTATCCCTACTCCTAGATCAGACGGCCCAGATTCAAGTCCCACCTGCTCCAGAGATGTTTAATATCACTGAATAGGTTGACTAGAAGAAAAAATTAAAATAGCTCCTATGACAAGTAGCAGTACCCTGAACGCCAGTTTTACATGACACTTTCAGTCTGGAGTTTGTACTCAAGGGTCCATGTTGCAATTTGAATCTATAAGCACCTAATTGAGAGGCCATACAAATGCAAAATACTGCAGATGTTGAAAATGTGAAAAATTCCAGAAAATGCTTGTAATAATTTTGAGTAATGTTGTCAGTGTGTAATGTTAATTCTGATAATCGCAATCCAGGTGACCTGGATGATGCACCCATATCTGGGCCTGCATTAGAGCACACCTTGTGGGAGGTGCAGTCATACTTCCTAAGACCAGGAATTCCAGTTGATCGCAGGAGTGCAGTGGAATTCATGTGGGAGTTCGGGCTGGAATTATGTCCGGTGATAATATTAATGCTATCCCTTTACAAATAGCCCAAAGCCAGTCACAAGTTGTCCTGGCCCAGGACACTTTGCCTATAATTTGCAATCAGGGTGTGGTTGATTATGCATAGACATGAATGTTATCAAGAAGCTGCAGATATTTTCTTAGACTATGGGAATTATTTGAATTGTAAGGCACGGTAAAATTCAGCAATGCCAGGACAAGAACTAAGTGTGGGCTCAAGTCTACACCAAGAAATGGCGTCCATCAAACATTTCAAGCCCAGAATATTAGCAAATAATCCGTGCTTTTGTTTCGCTGCAGCGCCAATGATGTGCTATGTAATTTTCACGGCTACTTTCCAGTTGAAAAATTAAATCATGACATCATTTTCTTTCCATTTGCATTCATGGAATGGCAGCATAATGTCTAATTTATGTATCGCAACTTTTGCATTATTCCCAAAGACTGGCTGCCCACAGTCTACATTGACATCCATTATAGAAGCAAGCAGTGAACGAACTGCAATTCCAGTCACCTGTTTCATGATCCTTTGGGTGTGCCAGAAATTTATCTCAGATTAGTTCAGTGCTGATTTTGAGTGGGCAAAGAATGCAGAAGGGAGTACATTTTATTCCAAATTCCTTTCTGAAAAATATAAAAGTAGATGTAGCTTTATAAGCATTGTCAATTTTTTCTAGCATGACACAGATCCAATAGTTCAAGAGAACTGAACTGAGTAGCTGATTCAGCGCAATAGAGTCCCTACAGTGTGGAAGGAGGCCACTTGGCTCATCAAGTCCATACCAACCCTCTAAAACACATCCCACCCAGACCCAGATGTCCAGTGTATTCCATAACCCCACATTTATCATGGCTAGTGCACCAACTTAACACATTCCTGAACTTTAGGGACAATCTTAGCATGGCCAATGCAGCTAATCTGCACAACTTGACTGTGGGAGGAAACCAGAGCACTTGGAGGAAACCAACGCAGACACAGGGGGAATGAGCAAACTCTACACAGACAGTCACCCGATTGTGGAATCAAATCCAGGTCCCTGGCACTGCAAGGGCACATTGCTATCCAGTGAGCCACCATACCAACTATATTCCAATACGTCTTTTCCAACCACCTTATGGGGCAATTTTCTATGAAATTGGGTTAGTTGAGATTTGTTTTGCCAAACCTTGACAAGTTTGACATAAAACTTTTAGTTTAAATAAGAATAAGGTAAGATTTAATAGAGCTACCCAAATTATGAGAACTGCAGATCAAGTAAATCAAGTAAATAAAGAAAAGTTTCTCCCACTGCAACAGGACACAGATTTTAGGTAATTTTCAAAGAACCGTTGGGGAAACAAGAGAATTAGTTTTTGCTTCAAGGTGGAATGACATGGAATACATTACCTGAAATTGTGGTTGAAGCAGATTCAGTAGAGACTTCCACAAGGGAGTTGGATAAATATGTGACAATGAAAATTTATGAGGGAAAAAACGGATAGGGGTACAGGACAAAGGATAGCTCTTTCAAGGTGCTAGCACTAGCACAGTGGGAAGCATGGCTTATTTCTGTGCTGTATGCTTATTTAAAAATACAATTTTTAAAAATGGAACTGAAAATAACTATAAAAATCTTGTAAAAGTACGCTCAAATTTAAGCTTTGAACATAATTAAGGGAAAAATTAATTTTGCCCAGAATGCATTATAGAATGTACTTTGAAAACAGTGTTGCAAATCCTAGGTCATCCTGAAAGCATCTGAGATAGTGCTTGAGAAACTTCATACAAACTGAAAATCTGCAACATTTTATGAAATATTAGGCTGACGGTTTCTGATTTTAAAGTATTTTTATTTCATACTTACTTTATAAAGACCAACTCTTTCAATTTTTTTCAACAGTAGATTGTTTCTAAACTGCTTGAAAAATAGGTGCAATTGGCATTAGCATAAAATACATTTTCATGTTTTAATTGGTAACAACTAATAATTTTGAAGAGTCAGTGTAGTTTGCAAAAAAAGAGAGAACAATCATCAATTTTTAGACTATATTTGCAATGCACATGACCAACCTGATGGTCTAAAATTTACCTTGAATTCAAGTGAATAATGCCCATTATGTTGAAATTGTTAATCTAAAATAATGCTGGAATTAAACAACCCCAGAAATATGACAACTTCTTGCCTGAGGGAGTCTGTTCTGCTCCAACTGTAAAAGTATAGCTAACCCCTTTGAGTCATTGCCTTTTAAAATAAGCAGGGGATGGGAAATTTATAGAGATGGGTCAGGAACTTTAGTGGCTGAGGCCTTGCGAATGAAAGATTACAACTTCATTTGAAGACAAAGTCAGGCAGGTTGAAAGCTGGCTGATTGGCAGGTGGGATAACAAGGTGTAGAGCTGGATGAACACAGCAGGCCAAGCAGCATCATAGGAGCAGGAAGGCTGACGTTTCGG